>NC_079441.1:72273037-72325537 GCF_903798145.1 Danio aesculapii | reverse complement strand
TCAAAGTCTTAATGACTTGAGAGATATTTGCATGGCACTTCAAGTGGCCAATCGCATTTAAAGGGTGTGGCCACTCGACCTGGTCATGCCCCCAAGCACCATCCCCTGATCCTGTGTTGTGCTGAGAGCAGAAACTCTGACCGGTTTCTGCAGTTTCTCCTCTTCTTTTCTTTTCTCTTCTCTTCAACTTTACTCTGCTTTTGTCTGAAGCTCTTAAAGGCTCAAACTGTCACCCGTTTCTTTCTCTGGGTTTTATTCGGCGCTCAGCGTAGCGTGCAGAGAGAAACTGTTGATGTCTCGACTCCAGAGCTTCACTTAAAGCCCAATAAAAGGCATCTGAATCTCTGTCCTGATCTCGTGTGACTGCAGAATAATGCAGAACACACTCATCCAAAACTACATCATCAAAACATCGCTCTCATTTTTAGACAAATCCTGATGCTTCTGGACTCTCAGTGCATTTTGAGTGCAGCTGCTGCTGTAATATATACAAGGATTCGCCCTCCTGTGATTATTTTCTCAAATATTTCCCAAATCATGTTTAACAGATTAATTTCGGCTAGAATAAAAGCAGTTTTAATTGTTTAAAAGCCATTTTAAGGTCAATATTATTAGTCCCCTTCAGCAATATTAGTTTTGGATTGTCTCCAGAACAAACCACTGTTATTCAATGACTTGCCTAATTACCCTAACTTTACCCTAATTAACCTAGTTAAGCCTTTAAACGTCACTTTAAGCTAAATACTAGTGTCTTGATAAATATCTAGTCAAATATTATTTACAGGGCTGCACGGTGGCGCAGTGGGTACAACGTTCGCCTCACAGCAAGAAGGTCGCTGGTTCGAGCCTTGGCTGGGTCAGTTAGCATTTCTGTGTGGAGTTTTTGTCCATAGTGTATGAGTGAGAATGAGTGTGTGTGGATGTTTCCCAGTGATGGGTTGCAGCTGGAAGGGCATCCGCTGTGTAAAACATTTGCTGGATAAGTTGGCGGTTCATTCCGCTGTGGTGACCCCAGATTAATAAAAGGACAAAGCCGAAAAGAAAATGAATGATTGATTATTTACTGTCAATATGGCAAAGATAAAAGAAATCAGTAACTAGAAAGGAGTTATTAAAACTATTATGTTTAGAAATGTGTTGTGAAATTGGGGAAAATATATACAGGGGGGGGGCTAATAATTCCGATTTCAACTGTATATAATGTCAAAATTTGAGCCCATTACTGTACATTACTGTATGTCCAAAAAGAAATATAAATAAATAAATAAATAAATATAAATAAATAAATATAAATAAATAAATAAATAAATAAATAAAAATAAATAAATAAATATAAATAAATATAAATAAATAAATAAACAAATAAATAAATAAATAAATAAATATAAATAAATAAATAAATAAATAAATATAAATAAATAAATATAAATAAATATAAATAAATAAATAAACAAATAAATAAATAAATAAATAAATAAATATAAATAAATAAATAAATAAATATAAATAAATGAATAAATATAAATAAATAAATAAATAAATAAATAAATAAATATAAATAAATGAATAAATATAAATAAATAAATAAATAAATAAATAAATAAATAAATAAATAAATAAATAAATAAATAAATAAACATTTCTTTAACTCACACCTTGTCGTCATCAGAGTTGGGCAAGTTATATCCAAAATACAATACATTATAAATCACTAGTTACAATCATTTGATTTACTTACATTACAATATTACATTGTGTAACTTGCATTACTGGGATTGTAATGAGTAATAGTATTACAAAATATATATATATATATATAAGTAATTTGTTATATTACTGCATTACAGCAAAATAGTAATATACTATCATCTCATTACTGGTCATCATCCAAAATATACATACCGTACAAGGAGATTTTTCATGCAAATTTCAATATACAATAATTCTGTCTTCAACTGTACTTGATTACAGGTTTGATTGTTTGCTTGTTTTTGTATGAACATAAAAAAACATTGAAATCATATTAAAATGTGTCTAAGAAACCACAAAAAAAGTTTGCTTGTTTGCAAAATCCTGTCAAATATTTTACTGTAATATTAAGATTAAGGTTAAACATAGAATATGCTGTGATTTAAATCGGTAAATGTATTTTACTGTTGTTACTGCTAGCTAAAACTGTTAATATAGTTGTAAAAGCCTTGATAAAATGTGAATATTGATATTTGATATTAGTTTAGTAGAAGTAAACTTACTTAACTTACTTTAAAATGGTAAAAAACAACAACAACAACAACAAAAAAGCTACTAAAACTATGTAAAAGTTAAATTATATATATCTTTGTGTGTGTGCGTGTGCATGTGTGTGCGTGTGTGCGTGCGTGCGTGCGTCCGCGTGTGTGTGTTTAAAAACGTTGTGAGACATGTTTTGCAGTGGGGTTTTTTTGATGTTTATGGTACAATACATGTAGTCAATTGTTGTTTTCACCTTCATGTTTAATGTTTACGGCCCTGATGTAAAGTGATATCCTGATTTCCCTTCTCTCTGTGTGTGTTTTATTATTTTTCTGGAGAGTCATGTGGGTGATAATTTGAGTCAGGTCTGTGCTTTATATAAAGTGCTGAGCTCTGCATGTTCATTGTCTGGTAAAGAGCTTCTAGGATTATTTTTTGGAGTTATGGCGTCCTAACAGTAGCAGTGTTTCCATCCAAAAAGTTGTGAATTAAATTTATGGGCAAAACTGGAATATTGAATAAAAGACGTGCGAATAAAGCAGCGTTTCCATCAAATAAGTCAAAGAGAACGAACTCTGGTAGGAGAAGCTGCGTCAATCTTTTCCTCATTTAATAAATGACTTGCACCTAAGAAGACAATGACGACACGCAATGAACACATGGTGGTGTTTGAAGGCGTCAGATGCGAAACACAGACACTCTTAACTATTCTGGAGGTAATTAATAATAGAATAACACTAATACTGAAAGGGTTACAGCGTTTTAAAATGACCAAAACAACATTTCAGATGTTTTACAGTGTGCTCCGCCTGCTGGTTTGTCCATTCACACACATTTTTACCATCACATGATCTCTTATATCAAAATCACATGACCTTTTTTAATGCACATGCTGGAATTTATTCAGTAAAAGTGTTTCCATCATAGTTTATGCGCATCTTATTGAATAAAAAGTTTTTTTATGTGCATTTTTAAAACGTATGCGCATCATGGCGTTTCCATCAAGCGTTATTTTATTGCGCATCTCCAAAATGCGCATAAAAATAGGTGGATAGAAACACAGCTAGTGTCTACTTTTGGGTTGTGTCTCTTTAAATGCAAATAAGCTGCTGCTACTGCCACGCCTTCTTTTCAGAAGAGGGCGGAGCCTTTACAGCCTGTTACTCCATCAGCAATAAACAAAACATTTTTATTTTTTGGGAGGTTTTAAAGCCTGATTTAATTGTCATTCTTATGAAAACACAATTATTACAACACATCTGCCTTATGTTAACACTTATCCTTTAAAAAAAGAAGCGTGTTTAATTCATACCTCTTAACCTTCCTGTTTTTCCCGGTATTCTCCCATATTTTACAATTCGATCCTGCTATCATCCCTTAAAGGTTTTCCCATATTTCTCCTGTATTTTTAATCTTTCTATGAAGGGTGGCAATGAACATCAAAGAGCCGATCCTCCCTATATGCAACCCATACCGCGCCCCTTGCTCTAAAAATGAATCTGTTCTGCACTTTCACTTTATTTAAGCATAAAAACACACTGAAATAAATATATATAAATATAAAAACGGTATCAATATATAAAATCATTTCCATAACAGGCGCAGTCAACTGTGGGTCGCGCTCCATGGTAATAAATAGACGCTGTTTTCCAAACAGATTCTGTACACGCAATTTGAAGCGGAGCGAAAGTGGACACTCTGGGTTTTGGGTGCGTGTTTGAACAGACATATATACATAATAATCAGGGCTTCATTTGTGCTGGAAAACGCCGAATCTGGATCCAGCATCTCTGAAATCTGATCCGGCATCTCATTTTACCGATCCCCCTCCTCATCCGCAGTTCACCTTCACTTTCTTCCGCGACTTCCCGACCCTCTTCACTTTCTTCCGCGACTCTCCAACCATCTTCGCTTTCATCTGCACCCAACCCAACCAATTAATAATAATTATATAATTATATAATAATAATAATAATAATAATAACAACAACAACAACAATAACATCATTTAAACATGTCGATCTTGGTGGGCTTTCTTTTAAACACAAACTAACCGTCTTAAATGAGCATAAACAGTTAGGAAAGCAATCGAATGCATTCATTATAGCTGTGTGGATTATTAAAGTGACACCTCTGTTGTATAATGCAATCAAACGAAAAATCTAAATGAGAGATTTATTTGCTGCTCTTTAATCAATTATAGACTAAAGTTAAGTTCAATGAGATTTAATTTCTTGATTCAATTTCTTCATAATACCTATTAATTTTAACAGGCTAAACTGTTTGCTAACTTATTTGCAGCTTTTTCTAATGTATACTATTTATTTCTATCCTATTCAATACTATTACAGACCGTTTCAGTTGTTTATTTACAATGAAACGGCTCCAGATGAACATATTTAGTAATTTTGGCATGTTTTTTTTTAAAGAGAGTGGGGGGGGATCCCTTATTTACACATCCCAATGTTAATAGGTATGGCTTAACTGTGTTGAGCACGTCTTGTAATGTACATCATCCCTACTATGGTTTAAAATGGATTAAAAACAACAACAACAAACAAACAAACACACACATATTAAAACCTCTTTAAATCTGTAATGAAAAAAATATGCTTAAAAATACATATTCAGGTGTGAAGCTAAACAAGTTCGCAATGATGTAATATTCAGAAATACAGGAGCTCAGCATTCACACACACACACACACAAACACACACACACACACACACATTTTAGAGAACAAGAGCAATTTTAATAGACAAATGGAGACTTGGAAGGGATAATCGAGCATGCTCACACAGACAGACACACACACACACACACACACACACCCACACGGCAGGTGTTTTGGCAACGCCCACTGCAGTAATTGTATTTCTGGCTTGCACAAGAGATTGATTTAGTTAATTAAACAGAATGTATGTGGAGACATTTAGCTGCTGTCCCTGCTAACAAATGGCTACGCTAAACACCGAGCAGCTGACAATGTCCAAAAAAAACTGGACACGCAGCAGCACCGCGCACAAACTTAATCAAACGCACACATACACACACCTTCAGTCTCCAGCACACTCAATAATTCCTCCAACTTCATGCTTTTTAACCCTGGGTTAAGCAACATTTCACACTTGTCATTCAGAAAGCCAACAAACTGTGAAAGCAGAGCGGTGACAGAGCAAACTGTGAGATAAACCAAATACTGAGAGACGCATGTATAGAAATGTTAAAAAACATACTAATTCAGGAACACAAGTGTTTTCCTCAACAAGTAATATATAGCGGATGCCAAAAACACACACTTATGCAAGAGGTCACATGATTACAAGCAACTGTATGAGAATAGATGGATGTGGCACGGTGGGTTGGTAGGTTGGTTGTTGTAGGTGTAGGTAGGTGTAGGTTGGTGTAGGTGTAGGTTGGTGTTAGTGTAGGTTGGTGTTAGTGTAGGTTGGTGTAAGTTGGTGTAGGTTGAAGTAGGTGTAGTGTGGCTGGTGTAGGTGTAGGTTGAAGTAGGTGTAGTGTGGCTGGTGTAGGTGTAGGTTGGTGTTGGTGTAGGTTGGTGTAGGTGTAGGTGTAGGTTGGTGTAGTTTGCTGTAGGTGTAGGTTGGTGTTAGTGTATGTTGGTGTAGGTGTAGGTTGGTGTAAGTTGGTGTTGGTGTAGGTTGGTGCAGGTGTAGGTTGGTGTAGGTATAGGTGTAGGTTGGTGTAGGCTGGTTAGTGTATGTGTAGATGTGGGTATAGGTGTAGGTTGGTTGGTGTAGTTGTAGGTGTAGGTTGATTGGTGTAGGTTGGTTGGTGTAGTTGTAGGTGTAGGCCGGTTGGTGTAGTTGTAGGTGTAGGTTGGTTGGTCTAGGTGTCGATGTAGGTGTAGGCCGGTTGGTGTAGTTGTAGGTTGGTGTAGGTTGGTTGGTGTAGGTGTAGATGTAGGTTGGTGTAGATTGGTAGGTGTAGGTTGGTAGGTGTAGGTTGGTTGGTGTTGGTTGGTTGGTGTAGTTGTAGGTTGGTTGGTGTAGATGTAGTTTGGTGTAGGTATAGGTGTAGGTTGTTTGGTGTAGATGTATATGTAGGTATAGGTGTAGGTTGGTTGGTGTTGGTGTAGGTTGGTTGATGTAGTTGTAGGTTGGTGTAGGTTGGTTGGTGTTGGTGTAGGTTGGTTGATGTAGTTGTAGGTGTAGGTTGGTTGGTGTAGTTGTAGGTTGGTGTAGGTTGGTTGGTCTAAGTGTAGATGTAGGTGTAGCTTGGTTAGTGTAGGTGTAGGTTGGTTGGTGTAGGTGTAGATGTAGGTATAGGTGCAAGTTGGTGTAGATGTAGGTTGGTGTAGATGTAGGTTGGTTGGAGTAGGTTGGTGTAAGTTGGTTGGTCTAGGTGTAGATGTAGGTGTAGTTTGGTTGGTGTAGGTTGGTGTAGGTATAGGTGTAGGTTGGTTGGTGTAGGTCTAGATGTAGGTATAGGTGTAAGTTGGTGTAGGTTGGTGTTGGGTGGTTGGTTGGTGTAGTTGTAGGTTGGTTGGTGTTGGTGTAGGTTGGTTGATGTAGTTGTAGGTGTAGGTTGGTTGGTGTAGTTGTAGGTTGGTGTAGGTTGGTTGGTCTAAGTGTAGATGTAGGTGTAGTTTGGTTGGTGTAGGTTGGTGTAGGTGTAGATGTAGGTTGGTGTAGGTGTAGGCTGGTGTAGGTATAGGTGTAGGTTGGTTGGTGTAGGTGTAGATGTAGGTATAGGTGTAAGTTGGTGTAGGTTGGTGTTGGGTGGTTGGTTGGTGTAGTTGTAGGTGTAGGTTGGTTGATCTAGATGTAGATGTAGGTTGGTGGGTGTAGTTGTAGGTTGGTGTAGGTGTAGATGTAGGTTGGTGTGGGTTGCTGTGGGTTGGCTTTGAATATCTGCAAATGTGCAAGTTTACATGTACAGATTTTATTGGTTTTAAAGTAAAATTATTGCTGTTTTATAACATTTTATAACCTGAATTAACCTCGCTGTGCCATACAAATACCATTCCCTGTCTGTCTGTTGGTTCCAGTGCATAACTTCACTTAATACTTCAATAAATCTAAAGGTTTTTTTTTACTTTACTCAATTAAAATATGACAAGAAGCTGTAAATCAGAAATTAAAAGCACTTATCAAAATGAAATCAATTTATAAATTGCACTTCTACTGTATTTTTAAAACAACAACCGGCAATATTATATCCATCACCTTGAATGACAACGATCATTCAGCATTCACTTCTTATTGGCCCTTTATTACAGTGAATACAGTACATCTGCTAACAAAACTATATTCTGATGAAAACATCACATCCTCAGCTCAGTTCTTGGCCAAAATGAAGGCAGCGGTATTAAAAACCCTTTCACATGGAGTTCTCCTGCAAATTTAGAGCTTAGAGAAACAAGAGACTGCATCTTTATAAATTCCATCACGTCCAACTGATTAATACTTCTGAATCATGTAGAAGGAGATACGAACATGTGCATTAAAAAATGAAATGCGTCACTAGTGAGTATTAATAAATGCAGCTTATAACTATAATACAGTATAAGGTATTATAGATGCATTGTTATGCTTGATTATTAAGAGTTATAATGATTCATTATAAGCATGGGCTTCATAGCAAGGGTTACCGAAACTTTTCACATGGAGATTCAGAGCTCAGAGAAAACAAAAAGCCGTCCATGTCTATAAATCTCTAAGATATGTTGCTTTATCAGCCGGTGGAAAAGGGAGTCTCAGCGAAGCGCAGTGACCTTGATCTGAATGCAAACTACATCTTATCATAGCACACCGAAAGAAAACCCTGCGCAAACGCCCTCACAAATGATTCCAGGCCTGTGAGAAACACACAAAAGCGTCTCTGTGAAGGCAGTCGCTCCGCAGTTCACATCACCGCAATGCAGAGCCATTATTTAAAACAGATAAAGACTTTCTCATTCAACTGTGTCTGTCAGAAGGACGAATGAGTGGGATTCCCAGCCTCCAGCCTGTTGGTGGGGTATATCAATGTCTTCTTGAAGGAGAAAAATAAAAGCCTACAAAATAATGCGGTCCTTCCCTCAGGGGACACTCCGCTCGCATTAACGGGGCCATGAAGTCAGGGCCGTCTATGATAGTTAATTGAAGAGACCAGAATGCAACAGTCCATCGAAAAACAACGTCCACGGGGCAGAATCAAATGAGCCAACGACTGCAGTCTAACAGTGTGCCAGCAAATGAGCCAATGAGATCAGTCCATATGGAAACAGGAAGTGCTGCTTTAATGAATTGTTGAGTTAAAGAATCAAAAGTCACCATCAAATCAAGTTGTATGTTTAAAGAATATTGCAGTGTTTCTCATATATAGAGTTGGGTACCGAAACCTGCTGCCAATATGGCACTGGGACCTATGTAACCGGTATGCAACGGATCGATTCAGCATACGAGTTTCGATGGACGTTAGAGGTATCAAGAGGTACATCGAAGGCACACACAGTCAGAATTATTTTTAAACTTCTTTAAAATATTAAGCAAATTATGTTTAGCAGAGGAAGGAAATTTTCACAGTATGTCTGATAATATTTTTTCTTCTGGAGAAAGTCTTATATGTTTTATGTCGGCTAGAATTAAAGCAGGTTTAATTTTTTAAACACAATTTTAAGGTCAATATTATTAGCTCCTTTAAGCTCTATATTTTTTCAATAGTCTACAGAACAAACCATCATTATACAATAACTTATTGCCTAATTACCCTAACCTGCCTAGTTAACCTAATTAACCTAGTTAAGCCTTTCAATGTCACTTTAAGCTGTATAGAAGTGTCTTGAAGAATATCTAGTCTAACATTATTTGCAGTTATCATGACAAAGATAAAATAAATCAGTTATTAGAAATGAGTTATTAAAACTATTATTATTAGAAATGTGCTGAAACATCTCTCCGTTAAACAGAAATTGGGGAAAAAATAAACAGGGGGGCTAATAATTCTGACTTTAACTGTAGGTACGCGTTGAGTCTCACCATATCTGAACATTTCATTCCTAACAACTTTGAGGCATATGGACACCATCATCGATGTTAGCTGTTTGTTCTTGTTGTTTAAGGTATAGAAGGCAACGTGCACAGTATGATGTATCCGGTGAGCGACTCCCTTCAGATTCATCAACACGCACGATCGCATTCATCGAATTAGCTTAAATTAAGCGTTCTAAAGTATGGCTATGTTTTACAAGCAAGGATGTATTTTACAAGCAATGTGCAGCAGATGCTTTATAAATGTTGCGAGTAAATGTGGAACCCTGTGATTTCTTTTGTCGAAACCATACCTTCGTTTTAGATTTAACACCCCCCCCCCCCTCCCATTTTTTTTCTTTTTTTATTTTATATTGTTTTATAAATTATTTTTTTAATTAATTAATTAAATTTTTATTATTTATTTTTTTGTGGGGTAAATTTGGGTTGGGTTTAGGGTAATGTTTCAGTTGTTTACATGACTGTATTTAATTTTTACAATATGTTCAAAACCAGCAGATTACACTATTAAGTTTCATGTCTTGTACTTACTGTCATTCAAGTTTCTGCTTAATAAAATATTATAACAAAAATAAAAATAAGTTGCGAGTATCAAACTTAATGAAACATTTGAGGGCACGTGGAATCAACTTAAAGGCAGAGGAACTGACAAACTGAGGTACTGGATGACGTGAGTATGAAATCAGGACTGGTGGAAGAGTGTTGTTTTAATGGAATTTAATTGCTGCACGCCGAATGCGTGTCTGTGCTCCATCACTGACTTGGTAGGTGCAGAGAATAGTGTCAAACAGCCGTGTGTGAATGAAATATCCTGTCGCCAAATGCAGCGAAAACTCTTACATGACAGTAATAGTTTGATTGCGGTGTTTACATGTCTGTGCTGCACTTCAGTAATGCCACTAAATAGGCACACTCCACATGTCTAATTCCATTTCTGTTTAGATCCTTTATGATTTTAGTCAGATTAAGGTCATCAAAAATCGTTGTTTACATGGTAGACTCTTAATCAGAGTATTGTCTTAATCATATTAAAATCAGAGTAGTGGTGTCCATGTAAACGTATTCAATGACAACTCAAGCCCCAACCCCGGAAAAAAGGTGTCCCCTGATTTTGATGACAGCCTTTCCACAGGTTAGTAGTAAGTTTACTGAATAATGCAAATCTTGTGTTCATGCTAACAAACAAATGATCATAAGAAATATATTAATTTATATAGATTTATAAAATATGAATTAATCTAAACTTATTTCTAATTATTCTGTTTAATTAAAATGATTAATATATATTTTTTGCCAAATAATTTTTTTTTCTAGAGTCATTCACCATCATTTTGTGGCTCAAAAGTATCAGTTCAGGCATGGGTACAGTTTTCAAAGTATTGATTAAGCACCGGTATCGAAATAACCTCAAGCAATACCCAACCAAGATGCATGTGCTCTTGTAATCTTTCATCAAAATAACTTCCTTTCCCCTCTTTTCCGATTAGTCATTACAGGCGGATTCAAGCTCACAGAAGATCCACCAATAGCTAACTTTAAACAGCATGATCATCACAAACAGCCCTTATTTAGCCATAAAATACAATGAAAATAGCAAGCAGAAGAGTTAAAACACACATTTGCCAATGCAACCATGCCGTTTCAACTCCCATCTTAAATGCTTTGTGTGGGAATGGCAAAAGAACCGACTTCGGCAAATATACTAATGCATATACGTTTATTTTTAAATAGTAACAATATGTTAAACAGACACGGATGAAAGCAACAATCACTGAGGTGAAAAATCATCAGAAATCGATTCTTCATTAAAGATTTTAGCAAATCACATGACTGAAAAATCAAAAGTCACCATCAAATCAAGTTGTATTTTTATGAATTACTGCAGTGTTTATTACTAGTGAATGTGCGCTTGTAATCTTTGTAAATCTGACTTCCTTTCCCCTCTTTTCTGATTGGTCATTACTGGTGTGTGGGTGGGATCATGCCGTCACTCACAGGAGATCCACCAATAGCAAACTTTAAATGATCATCATAAACAGCCCTTATTTAGCCATAAAATACAATGAAAATAGCAAGCAGAAGAGACTAAACACATTTTTGTCAACACCACCATGCCATTTTAATTTCCATCTTAAATGCTTTGTGTGGGAATGGCAAAAGAACTGAATTCAGTAAATATACTAATGCATTTAAACGTTTTATAAATAGCAACAATATTATTTAACAGACTCTAAAAGCAAGCACTGTGACACTGATATTTTGAATGCTATTAATCGCGATTATTTTTGCCCAGCACTAGTTTTTAGGTATGCTTTTTCAGAACTGTAGGTAAATGCATGAAAAAATGAGCCAGCCTGAAACAGAAAAAGTGGACAATTGACGCCCAATGAGAGCGTTTCATATGGAAACGGTCAATTCTGCTTTAACGAATAGCAGGCCTCGGTGTCGCCCAGGCTGAGAATTAACCGCCCGGTTATAAATTTCCTTCATTAAGGGCACAAAACACACAGCGGCCAATGAGAAGGCCACCTCCCTACAGGCCCAAATGAGACGCACAAATTCATTTCAGATGCTGAGAGAAATCTGGCAGAAAAATCCCAACACACACACACACACACACAGGGAGAAAAAGCGAGATGTTTTCAGGGCAGCAGTTCAGCTGACAGGAAGACAAAACGAGAAAAGCAATATCTCACCTGCTCTTCAGAGAAGTAAATAGCAGATCGCTCTTACAAAGGAAACCCTCAGCTACCATTGCATCTGAAGTGACAATCTAACAGAGCTATTGGATCACTATAATAAACCGTTTTCAACATCTCAACCCGCACCTGCACAGGCACACACACGTACACATAAAGCACTGCGCATGATAGACTGCGTCATGTCTGGGATCTCTGGCATTATAGCCTAAATTATGCTGTTTTTATCATAATACACTGATAAAAATTATGCATTGAATTTAATAAGGGTGGCACAGTGGCTGGCACGGTCACCTCACATCAAGAAGGTAGCTGGTTTGAGTCCCAGCTGGGCCAGTTGGCATTTCTGTGTGGAGTTTGCATGTTCTCCCCATGTTAGTGTGGGTTTCCTCCGGGTGCTGAACCACTTTATATGGCGATTTTCTGAATATTTCAAATGTTTTGACACCCTCAGATTCTAGATTTTCATTTAATTTGATCACAGCCAAATCTTGTCTTATCTTAAAGGTGCTGTGTGTAAGTTGTTGATGCTTCGAAAGCATAAAAACACCATCATATGTTTGCAGATATTTCAGAAACATGCTCAGTGAACGTTCTTGTTTATCTGAAAAACAATACTGAAGTCAGATATTCTGCTTTGAACATGTGTTTTCAATGCCGGAACGCTGTCTTTGTTTTGGTCTCTTTAACCCGCCCAATGCCAGTTTAGCCAATTATATTTCAGCACTCCGGGTTGCCTTGCTGGAAAACAGTATTTCATTCATTTAGTCAGGAAGGCTCTCAAAGTATGCATCCGGGACTGAAAATGCGACCTCTAGTGGACAGTAGCAGACTCCGAAATGAGACGCAGATTCAGAGTTCCACATGAGCTGTAAATAAATAAATATCACGAGCGTAAACATTAGGTGAGCAGGTTACATTGTAACCCCGTGTCCTAACAACACACTTGTGCTGAGCAATTTGACTAGTTTGCACCAGATGAAACACGACAGAAAAGTAAATACAGCCATTCAGAAGCACAGAATAGTGCACTCACTGCACTCCAACGAAATGGTAAGGTTTGTAATATAATTAATACTTAGTAAACTTCTTTAACATTAATAAATGTAGATGCTGAATCACTGATATGTGTTAGTTTGCACTGAGGCACAGTTCTAGAGTTCAAGGATCTGAGGTGAACTATCTGCTGCTGCTTTCAGTTTAAGGCAATAAATGTGATGTAAAATGTCATTCAAACTCACATTGTTAGCATTTAACACTGAATAAAGCACATGAGGTGTACCTGAGCTGATTGTCAGTTTTCTGTTGTTCAGCTGTGAGAAATAGAAGCCATTACTGTTATATTAATTCGAGGTGTTGGTCAGGACAAAATCTCCTTTAATATGGAGAATATTCCTTCTATCGGGTGCCGTTGCTTTTATTTAGAACACGGTTTAAATCACTCGCTCCTGTCTTCAATCTGGCAACCTGCGCTTGCGTTTGTTTTGATCCAGGAGTGCAATACCTAGTTCAACCACTGGGTGTCAAACTCACATTATTAGCATTTAACACTGAATAAAGCATATGAGGCGTACCTGAGGTGATCATTGTCAGTTTTCTGTTGTTCAGCTGTGAGAAATAGAAGCCGTTTCTAAAATATCAACTCGAGGTGTTGGTCAGGACAAAATCTCCTTTAATATGGAGAATATTCCTTCTATCGGGTGTTGTTGCTTTTATTTAGAACACAGTTTAAATCACTCGCTCCTGTCTTCAATCTGGCAACCTGCGCTTGTGTTTGTTTTGATCCAGGAGTGCAATACCTAGCTCAACCACTGGGTGTGAAACTCACATTATTAGCATTTAACACTGAATAAAGCACATAAGGCGTACCTGAGGTGATCATTGTCAGTTTTCTGTTGTTCAGCTGTGAGAAATTGAAGCCTTTTCTAATATATTAATTTCAGGTGTTGGTTAGGACTTGCTTTTATTTAGACCATGGCTTAAATAAGCCTTAAATCAGTCTTTAGGCTCGACAGTCAGGCTCGATCCTGTCAATCTGGCAACCTGCACTTGTGTGTGTTTTGATCCAGGAGTGCAATATCTAGTTCAAGCACTGGGTGTCACTTACACACTGCACCTTTAACTAGCCATGCATGAATTGAAAGCTTATATAAAGATGCAATTATTGCAACTTACAGTATGACGGCTCTTGTGGTCCAGGATCACATTCGCAATCTTGCACATTTAATGCAAATAACTCATGGCCATGGTGATAGTCCTACAATTCAGTGACCAATCATGAATGCATCTATCAAACATTGAAAGCATTTTAAGAGGCATCGTACGATTCATAAAGTTAGCAACTGCAAATCTACATGGCCAGCAAAAACGTATCATGAATATTTGATGTACGGCCCAGCTGTAGGTCACTGTAATGGCAGATCACACGTTGCAATTCAACCCCTGCGACCCAATAGTTATTGATTAATGCGTTTGGTTGATTTAATTTGAGAGCGCTCGGGGTCAAAGGATCGTCTGTAATCAATCAAGCCTCTGAGGAGCTGCCGAGGATGCAGGAAAAATGAAGTGATGCGGGGGTTCATCAGAGAGGTGAGCGGGACATGAGTGGGGTGACTGGACTAATCTTATTTAGAGCCAGCCAATCATTTCTCCAAAGCCCGTGTCGGGTGAGTCCAGTCATTATGAGCCCGTGCTCCCCTTTCTCAGACTTAATGAGGAAACTGTTTCCAGTTTAGTGAAGTAGCACACTTAAAAGAATGACGTTAACTGTTTGTTTAAACTACACTGTACAAAACGCTGGGTTCCACACTATTACATGTTGTGCCAACACAAATCCATTAAGTTAACCTAACTGTTTAATCATAATTTATCAGATTGATCATAAAACAATTCAGTTTCCCCCCCCCCAAAAAAAACCCCTGCAGAATTGTGTTGGTTCAGCTAATTTTAAAGAAGTCATAAATAAGTTTAAGTCTGAACAAGCAGCAAAAATCTTTTGTGCTGGGTTCCACACAATTCATGTTAGCCCAATACAAATCAGACCCCCTAGTTTTTCATGATTTATTTATTTTTTTTTTTTTGATATTTTGCGATAACAATGACTGATTTTGTGGTGGTAAATTTTGCTATTAAAAAAATTTTTATACAGTTGAAGTCAGAGTTATTAGCCCTCCTTGAATTATTAGCCCCCCTGTTTATTTTGTTCCCCAATTTCTGTTTAACGGAGAGATGTTTTCAACACATTTCCAAACATAACAGTTTTAATAACTCATCTCTAATCACTGATTTATTTTCTCTTTGCCATGATGACAGTGAATAATATTATACTAGATATTCTTCAAGACACTTCTATACAGCTTAAAGTGACATTTAAAGGCTTAACTAGGGTAATTAGGGTAAAGTTAGGGTAATTAGGCAAGTTATTGTATAACAGTGGTTTGTTCTGTAGACTATCGAAAACCTATATAGCTTAAAGGGCTAATAATTTGTCCTTAAAATGCTTATTAAAAAATTAAGAACTGCTTTTATTCTCGCCGAAATAAAACAAATACGACTTTCTCCAGAAGAAAAAATATTATCAGACATACTGTGAAAATTTCCTTGCTCTGTTAAACATCATTTGGGAAATATAAAAAAAAAATGTAAAAAACTTCAAAGGGGGGCTAATAATTCTGACATTAACTGCATATAAATAAAACAAATGTATGAATTATATATCTTTGTGTCTTATTTACCATATTAGGTGTCCTACTATGTTAGATGTGCAATCTGACACATTGACAAAGACACAAATCATAATAATAAAGCTTCTTTATTTTTGTCTCTTGTCATGATAAGATCTAAAACGGTAGGGATTCAGCCAAAGGAAGGTTGTATAACTCTTATTTTTATCCATGATCTTACTTTCTCTCTAAGATTTCACTCCCTGGAGCATCTGACATCTGTACCTCACACATAGGACATCCGTTAGAGATTCCCCTACCATAATACACCTAAAACATGGATTGCCGTAAAACTCGTCATGGCAGGGAAGTGTTTTCTCTCGTTAACTGCAGGGAAAGAGTTCAGCGAAATCTTTTATTGATTTGACTTAATACCAGCCATACATGTAAAGCACAAATAATGTCCTTCAATTCGGTCACGTCCAGCGGCCGTCATCCTTGAAACAATCTCCATCACTGTAAGCTGCTTGCTTTTCTGTCTGTTCATTGCTCCGTTTGTTAGATGTTTACTCCAACTTTCTTTTGCAGTCTGAAGCATGTTAAACGCAGGAAAAGCCCAATTCGTACCACAGGATGTCTAATCTCATCTTTTGCATTGACTTCACGTGTAAATTACTCACGTTTCATCCACGTCTGCTTACTGCACAGGCTGCAACCCCCCCCCCCCCCCCCCCCCCTCATGTAATGTTGTGAGATTGACACTCAAATACATCATGTGCGCTGGGTATGCATCGTCTATAAGTCATGTAAAGCAATTAACTGCAAACTGAAATAAATATAATATGGTTTGGAATCTGATGTTTTATGAGATTATTTGCATTTTTTTCAATTATTTTGCACTTAAATTAAGAATTTTGCAGGAATTAAAAAATTTGCCACTTTTTGTTGATTTTGCTTTTGGATTCAGTGATAGCGGAATCACGAAAAACTAGGGGGTCTGACCAAACGATTAAGTTACCTTATTAGGTTTCACAAATTCAAGCCATTTGAACATAAAACAATTAGGTTTTATGTGACCCCCTCAAATCGATTGTTAACTTATTTGTTTTCAAATATTCAAGCATTTTGAACATAACTACATAACCCCCCACCCACCCAAAAAAACCCTCAAGATTTGTGTTTGTTTCAGCTCATTTGAAATCAGTTTTTATTCAGTAAATCAAAAACGCATTGGAGCTGGTCAGCTATTGATGAATCGTAGGACTATCCCTATGACAATGAGCACTGTTGGGAAAAGTTACTTTAGAAAGTAATGCATTAAAATGTTGAATTATTCCCCAAAAAAGTAACTTGTTGCATTACTTAATTGCGGTACGTTACTTTTGAGTTACTTTTGCATTACTTTTTCTTACCCTTTTTTCTTCTTGTTTTTTAAATCGAGGAGCTCTATAAATAACAACATACTGTATAACAATTATTTACCGTTAAAAGACACATCAAGTAATAATAAGCTCTACATGCTGCATATACCATAATGTATGATGCTTTGGTACTTTTTGTCGTTTTAGTAAAGTAAAATAAGCATTGAGGATAAAAAATCCATAATATGTTTGCAGATATTTGAGAAACATGCCAAGTGAACATTCAACAATGCAGAAGTCAGAAATTCTGATTTGATTGTATTATTTTCAGTGCCGTAACGCTGTCTTTGTTTTGGTCATTTAACCCACACCAACACGGGGAGAACATGCAAACTCCACATAGAAATGTCAACTGACCCAGTCGAGGCGCAAACCAGCGACCATCTTGCTGTGAGGCAATTGTGCAACCCACTGCCCACCGTGACGCCCCTACTTTAGAAAGTAATGCATTCAAATATTGAATTATTCCACAAAAAAGTAACTTGTTGCATTACTTAGTTACTTTTTATGGAAAGTAATGCGTTATGATACTTCTGAGTTACTTTCGCAGCACTTTGCTTACCTTTTTTTCTTCTGTTTTTAATAGGGGAGCTCTGCAATTAACAACACACTGTATAACTTTTATTTACCGTTAAAAGACACATCAAATAATACTGATTTAGGATATTATCTTCCGAGATCTTCCTGAGCTCTACATGTTGTATATACAGATTAATGTACGTTTAAAGCAATGTGTTTGATGCTTTTGTATATTTTGTACCTATTAGTAAAGTAAAATTAGCATTGAGACGATCCCCTTTTACTTTTCTTCCATGCATTAAAGATGCTGTATGTAAGTTTATGACTCTCTAAATCATAAAAAATCCATAATATATTTGCAGATATTTAAGAAACATGCTAAGTGAACATTCTTGTTTATCTGTAAAACAATGCTGAAGTCAGATATTCTGATTTGATTGTGTTATTTTCCATGCCAGAACGCTGTCTTTGTTTTGGTCATTTTAACCCGCCCAATGCCAGTTTAGCCAATTAGATTTCAGCATCCCGGGTTGCCTTGTTGGACAACTGTATTTCATTTAGAAAATAATATTATTACGCAACTCGCGTTACTTGTATTGCGTTACCCCCAACACTGACGCTGAGTTATTCGCATAAAACTTGCATACAATTGCAACATATTTTAAACAGCTAAAATTAGTGGGGATCTTTTTTTGGTTATGCGAATACATCTTTGAAAATATGTTCAGAAATAACCCTGGTGCATGCATGTGAATATCAATCGTATAATGAATGTGAATAAATGTGAGCGTATTCATTCCGGTCATTGTAGTGTGATTATAACCAACACTACTACAGTGAACGTGATGTATTGAAGCATTATGAACATTATCAGCTGTGATGACTTCCAAATGAAGCTTCTCTCTTTCTGATTGGACTCGTCTCTGACTCACAGACTCCAGTTTTTAATCACATTGCTGCTTAATTTAACAAATTAATGGGAGGAAAATAGGGCAGATAAAAATGCTTCGCAGTGTCACACTTCATTTCAGTCGGCGTAGGAATAATATCCAATCAATTTTACAACTGTATGAGCAGCGCATTTTACTAAAAACCACAACATTTGAAATTAGTTCGGCTCGTGTTTAATGAACGTGTGAAATGTTTGTCACTGCTGTTTCTTCTTGAGTTAAATATCCTTTGCAACAACTGATCAAAATGGTCGTTTCTCTAAAGAAGATGAGGAGGAGACTCAGGCAGTGTTTGGTGTGATGGGTTACAAATACAAAATACTGCACTGTAGTGGTCAATAGTGACATTGCACTGTATAACAATATCCATAAATTAAAATAGTTTCACATATTCTGTGATATGGCATGGTGGCTCAGTGGTTAGTACTGTGGCCTCACAGCAAGAAGGACGCTGGTTCGAGTCCTGGCTGGGCCAGCTGTCATTTCTGTGTGGAGTTTGCATGTTCTCCCCATATTGGTGTGGGTTTTTTCCGGGTACTCCGGTTTCCCCCACAGTCCAAACACATCCGCTATAGGTGAACTGGGAAATGAAATCAGCCGTAATGTATGAGTGTGTGTGAGTGAGTGTGTATGGGTATATGTGATTGAAACGATGACGAAAGCAGCTTCACCTCATGATGAAACATGCCAACCGGACGTCACTTAAAAACAATATTTCTTGCTAATTATTATTTGATTGCAGTTAATTGTGTGAGAATGTGTGTATTCATGTGTTGGCATGTTCTCCCCGTGTCGGTGTGGGTTTCCTCCGGGTGCTCTTGTTTCCCCCACAGTCCAAACACATGCGCTATAGGGGAATTGATGAACTACTATAGGGGAATTAATAAACTACATTGGCCGTAGTGTATGAGTGAAATTGTGTATGGGTGTTTCCCAGTAATGGGTTGCAGCTGGAAGGGCATCCGCTGTGTAAAACATATGCTGGAATAGTTGGCAGTTCATTCCGCTGTGGTGACCCCTGATAAATAAAGGGACTAAGCCAAAAAGAAAATGAATGAATGAGTATTGATCTATGTTTGGTGGGAGTTTATTTCATGCAGGTTTTGTTGTTGTTATTGTTTTCAGAAATGGTTTGCATGTTTTCCTGCTCTGGTAGCATTATGTCCCCAGACTTCAGTATATGTGAAGGAAGGAAAGACTTGATCATCTTGTTTAGCTTCTAGTTTTTTTTTCATTTATTTATCCTTTCAATCAGAAACCTTGATCTTTCCTCTGATAATGTTTAACTTTTATCAGCATTTTAATTTAAAAAAATGTATTATTATTGTTATTTTGGGCGGTTCATTCCGCTGTGGCGATCCCTGGTAAATAAAGGATTAACCCAAAGGAAAATTTATGAATTTTATTTATTTATTTAGATATATATTCTGGATTGGTGTTGTAAATTATGGTAAACAAACAAGGTAACAGACTTTTTATGTTATTTTACAGACTTAATTATCTGCATTATAAAAAAAAAAAAAAAACTAAATTAAAAGGATTTTTTTAATATTTTGTGATTCATTTATTTTATTGTTTTGTTTATTTGCTTTTGATTTGCATTTTGGGACGTTGATATTTCCTCCGACCACGTTTGGTGTTGAAAAGTTTAAAAAGAAGTCTTTTATTGACTTTTTTTTATGTTCTAAGTGATATTTCATCTGTATTGGTGTTGTAAATTATGTCACAAAAACCTGGCAATAAACTGCCAGTATCTGTTCTGCTCTTTAACAGACTTATTTCTCTACAATGTATAGAAATATCCCTAAAATAACAGTTTTCCAGGTTTTTGTGCAGTATAAAATTACAAATTTGATCTCTTCCCAACAGGGAAAACCAGCAAAAAAAATCAGGAATGCTTGATTATATGCTGTCATGGCCTCTAAAATCATTCTAGTCGCTGAAACACAGAGAAAGTCAAGGTTTTGGCAAAATTAAGCTTCAAAATCACCCTAGAGTGAATGAAAACGACCCAACAGCACACACGGGTCAAGGAAAAACTCACTTCATTTTCATTTAAGAGAACAATACAACATGTTTTGCTTGTCTAGAAAGCGCTTCTTGGTTTCAGATTATTTAGATATTTGGACTAGACTTTTTTGCAGTGTTGTATATTCATTCATTCATTTTCTTTTCGGCTTAGTCCCTTCATTAATCAGGGGTCGCCACAGCGGAATGAACTGCCAATTTATCCAGCACATGTTTTTACGCAGCGGATGCCCTTCCAGCTGCAACCCAGTACTGGGAAACACCCATACACACTCTCACTCATACACTACGGCCAATGTAGTTTATTAATTCCCCTATAGTAGCTCATCAATTCCCCTATAGCGCATGTGTTTGGACTGTGGGGGAAACAAGAGCACCTGGAGGAAACCCACACGGACACGGGGAGAACATGCAAACTCCACACAGAAATCAGTGTAAACTCAGTATAAATAATTCAATAAAATATGTCTTTATTAAAGCCACAAACAGTTTTACTTGCACCTGAATGTTTTAAACTCTCTTGAAATCCTCACACAGACGCAGTGAGGCCTATAAAAACGCATGAAAATGATCAACTACCACTCCTTTATAGTCAAACTCCACAAATCTTCTGTGTTGAACGGTTTTGCTGATTAACTATAATCCAGACTCAACAGTGAGCATCCTGTGATGTGACTATTGCAGATGCTGACATTGCAATATCAATGTGATATGTACTGTGCAGCAGCATGAAGGTTATAAACAGCAGATCTGAGAGCAGACATGATAAAACTGCAAAAAATGCTTCTCTTTCTTAGAGTTTTAGTCTCGTTTCTAGTCCGAATATCTACAATTCTTGAACCAAGAAGCATTTTCAAGACATATCATCTTGTTTTCAGAAATAATGAGTCAAACTGAAGCGAGTTTTTCCTAAAATAATCTGCCAATGGGGACAAATTATATGATATGATATGATTTAAATGATTTCTGACAACATGTTTTGCTTGTCTACAAAATCCTTGTTGATTTTTGGACTAGAAACAAGACAAAAAAATCAAAGTAGAAAAGCCCTTTTGCAGTCTTAAATAAATAATACAATAAAATACATATATAATAACGTTCCAAACAGTACAATATCTTATACCTGAATGTTTTAAACTCTCTTAAAATGCTGACAGGTCTAAAAAACAAATGAAAATAATCTACGTTCACTTCTTCATCATCAAAATCAACATATGCTGATTAACTATAATCCAAACTCAACAGTGAACATCCTGCACTGTAAAACCTAATGTTGTCTTTACTTAAAGAATTAAGTAAAGTTGACTGAACATAACTTAAAATTTAGCATTTTGGTCCTATCACTTAAAAATATGAGTTGATTTAACTTATGTACCATGAAAATGCAAATAAAACTTAAAACTTAAGATTAAGAAAATAAAACTTAAGATTTCAAGTGTGGTGAGCTCAAAATCATAATTAATCCTTTGAAAAAAAATAGGTCATTTCACAAATGTAGTCTTGACTGTAAAATTCTAATATGTGCAACCTTTTAAGTGCAAGGTTTTGTTTTAAAATCAGAAAACAAAAGGCTTCAGGTATAACGTTTCATCATAATGTGAAGAAATGGCTGCTTATTTTTTGTTTAAAATTCATTCAAACATTTTTTCATAGTATATTATTACACACTGAAAACCCTAATAAGTTGACTGAAGTAAATGAATTGAGTAAACTCGTTGCATCAATTTAATTGAGTAGTGGAGTCTCCCAAAACTTGCATATTTAAGTTTATTTAACTTGCCGATTTTGTAGACTATAGTTAAATTATTATAATCTACTTTAGTACTAAGTTTGGTGAACTGAATAATTTAAGTATAGTCTACAAAACCGACAAGTTAAATAAACTTAAATATGCACGTTTTGCCAGACTCCATTACTCAGTTAAATTGAGGCAACGAGTTTACTCAATTAATTTAGTTCAGTCAACTTATTAGAGCTTTCGGTGTGTGATGTGACTATTGCACATGCTCACATTGCAATATCAAAGCGATATCCACGTGAAGAAATAAATGCTTCTCTTACTTCGAGTTTTTGTCTTGTTTCTAGTCCATATATCTACAAATATACTAAAAAGTCTTGTTTTCAGTAATAATGAGTCAAATAAAAGTGAATTTTTCATTAAAACAAGCTAAATAATCTGCCAATGTGGTGAGCAGAATAATCTTATGTCAAAATCAAAACAAGATTATTTTGCTCACCCCACCGGCAGATTGTTGTGCTTGTTTTAAGGCCATGAAAAGGATCAACTTTCCCACCATGTGTTGAACTGTTTTGCTGATTAACTATAATCCAGACTCAACATTGAACATCCTGTGATGTGACTATTGCAGAAGCTCACATTACAATCTCAATGCGATATATGTTGTGCCGCAGGATCAAGGTTGTAAACAGCAGATTCGAGAGCAGACAGTCCAGAGCAAAAAATAAATAAATTCTACTTTTCTGTCCTGTTTCTAGTCCAAAAATTGTCATTCTTAAATCAAGAAGCATTTTCTAAACAAGCAAAAACATATAGTCTTGATTTCAGAAATAATGAGTCAAATTAAAGGGAGTTTTTCCTTAACAAGCTAAAACAATCTGCCAATGAGGTGAGAAAATGTATACTATTTCAAAGTAAAACCTGATTATCTTGCTTACCTCATTGGCAGATTATTGTCCTTGTTTTAAGAATAAACTAACTTTGTTTTTGCTTGCTGTTTATAAAAACAAGACTATGTTTGCTTGTCTACACTGTAAAAAAATACTGGTTGCCTTAATTTAAGCTGAATCAAATTAACCTTACGAGTCCATTGAACTTACACTGTAAAAAACTCCACACAATTTCTTCATGTTGTCACAACACAAATCTATCAAGATAACTTTAAGCTGATTGAACATAAAGCAATTAAGCAGTCCCACAAAAACCCTCAAGAATTGTGATGATTCAGTTCATTATAAATAAGGAGTTTTAACAAACAGGAAAACTATTTTTTTTTGAGTCTATATTATGTTAAGCTGACTTAAAACAGCTCACGTAACTTATAAAATTAAGTTAGAACATGATTAACTTAGTTTACTAAGTTACAATTAACTAAAACATATGCCGTCATGACTAATTAATCATAGATTTTTTAACAGTATAGAAAATGCTTCTTAATTAAAGACTTTTGATATTTGGACTAGATATTTTAGATATTTGGTCGCATAAATAAAACAATAAAATGTATCTTGATTATACACTCTCAGAAATAAAGGTATAAGAGCTGTCACTGGGGTGGTACCTATTCGAAAGGTACATATTTGTACTTAAGTGAAGTTTCACAAACTAATTTCGAGAGGAGCACGTGATATGATTGACTACAGCTGATCCTCATTGCTAATCATTAGCTAGCCTATCAGATCATTCTAAAACTACTATAAATATCCTCCCTAAACTTCATTCCTTATCTTCGTTCCCCCCCCCATCCTTCCCTTCTCCCTCCTCCTCTTTAATGATCGGGCAACACGGTGGCTCAGTGGTTAGCACTGCTGCCTAGCAAGTAAGAAGGCCACAGGTTCAAGTTCTAATTGAGCCAGTCGGCACTCCCTGCGTGGAGTTTGCATGTTCTCCCTGTGTTTGCGTGGGTTTTCTCCGGGTCCTCCGGTTTCCTCCCACAGTCTAAAAACATGTACATAAGTGAATCGTACTACAGTCACAAGCACTTAACGCATACATAGCAAAAGGGGGCACTCGAGAAACTCCTGATCTCGTATCCCTCCTAATGATCATTGACCAGGCGGGAACCTCGGGCTCATCTATCTCCGAGCTCAGGGTTCTCTCCCGGGACAGCATGCCAAACCTGCTATCATAGTCGAGCAATATCTATGTGTGAACTCTTGAAAGGGTATATATTGGTACCTTAAAGCTATATATAAGTCCCTAAAAAAATCAAGAGGTACAATTTTGTACACTGAAAAAAGTGTTGCATGCAAAACTGTTGCAAACTATTTATTTGTGTTGAATTTAAACAAACAAATTGAATTTAATAATGTTCAACTTAATTTGTTTGTTTAAATTCAGCCCAAATAAATTGTTTACAACCCCTTAACGTAAAAAAATGGAGTAAATCCAAGGAATCATCTTTGAATAATTTTTTTCAGTGTACTTATTAGGTACTAATGTGTACCCTTGAGGTATTAATATGGACCCTTTAAGGACAAATATGTACCTTTCGACATGGTACCACCCCAGTGACAGCTCGTGTACCTTTATTTCTGACAGTGTAGTTGTAAATGGTACAATTATACACACTGAAAATAATTATTCATTGGATTTACTTCATATTTTTAAGGTATAAGTGGTTACAAACCATTTATATGGAGCTGAATATAAACAAAGTTGAATATTGCTAAATTGAATTTGTTTAAATTCAGCCCATATCAATTGTTTGCAACCAATTACCTTAAAATAATATAGTAAATCCAATCCAATGAATCATTTTGAAGTGTACCTGAATGTCTTGAAAAGCTCACAGGCCTTTACAAACAATCACTCCTTTATGAATTTAAACTCTGCAGCGACTCCACAAATCTCATTGCTGATTAACTGTAATCCAGACTCAACACTGATGTTACATTACACTGTTACACGGATGCTCACAGTGCAATATCAGTGCCATACGTATTGTGCAGCAGCGTGAAGGTTGTAAACAGCAGATACGAGAGCAGACATGTACAGATATGAGGTCAACGGCTGCTCGAACAGACAGGCTTTACAAACGACAAAGCGAGAAATCCACCAAGACAGGTTACGTTGTAAGCAAAGCTCAGGTTGACAAGCTGCATTACATGTCTCCGCTCTTCGGGGATGACATCAGCATTCAGGAGGCCACACACACACACACACACACACACACACACACGTCATAGACTTGTGAATGATAATCATATTATCATCCACACCAGTAAACAATGTGCTTCTGTTTATCATGATGGCACCGCAGTTATAGTGTCTGCCGCTTTAAATGCTTCAGCTCAAAAAGGTGGATTCTAATTGGCTGTCAGTGAATTTATTTATCAGATGGAAACATTCCTAAAAACATCTTATAGTTATTATAACTGCATCAATATGCAAAATTATGCAAACACGCTGCAAATAAAAGCTTTTCCTACTTAAGCAGAATAAACTTGTGCCAAAAAGAAAAACAAGATTATTTTGCTCACCACATTGGTCGATTATTTAGCTTGTTTTAATGAAAAGCTCGCTTAATTATGGCATATTATTTCTTAAAACAACACAATGTGTTTTACTTGTTTATAAAATGCTTATTGATTTAAGAATTTGAAGATATTTGGACTATTTGGACTACGTCCGACAGACTTTTCTCTTCTTTTTCATTCTTTTACAACACATTTTATCTGTTTTTATGCTTATTTATTTTATTTTTTTAACCATTTTTATTATTTGTTTTTATTTTTCTTATACTTGTTTCTTTTATTACTGTTTGTGTAAAGCACTTTGAATTGCCACTGTGTATGAAATGTGCTATAGAAATAAACTTGCCTTGCCTAGAAATGAGACTAAACCTGTAGGTAAGGAAAGCATTTTTGCGGTGCACTGGCTTAATTGTGCTTAACAGTGCAAAAAATCCTTATTGTCATTTATTTGCCTTAACATTGTTTCCATTTTTAGTAAAGATAAATATTATAAGCCATTTATATGACTTTAGTATATACGCCGGTCAACTTCCCTGCCTGGCAACTCTGTTTCTAAGGCAAATGAAGAGCAAGTAGACTGCAAAACAATGCTCGCAATGTCTTGTTTCTAGTCCAAAAATCTAAAAATTCTTAAATCAAGAGGTATTTTCCAAACAAGCAAAAAATATTGTTTTGTTTTAAGAACAAAATCACGTGAGTTTATCTTAAAATAAGCTAAATAATCTGCCAATGCGATAAGCAACATAATCTAGCTTCTCCTTTTGCCATAGTATTATTCTGCTTACCCCATTTCCAGATTGTTTTGCTTGTTTTAAGATAAAACTCACTCAATTTTGACTCAATTTTGATAGTGTTTTGCTAGTCCAGAAAAACCTTCTTGGTTTAAGAATTTTTAGATATTTGGGCTAGAAACAAGGCAAAAACTCTAAGCCAAATGAAGCCAGTAGTTGACACTCCAAATATTGCATTAACCATGTGAGGGCCAAACCACAAACCATGACAAACCATCAATTTAAAGACCCAGTTTAAAGATTTGTTCACAATTTTTATGACTTTAAAATATAAACTAGTCGACTTCTCTGCCTTGCAACTGTTTCAAAGACAAATTAAACCAGCGCACTGCAAATATGCTTCCCTACTACAAATTTTTGTCTTGTTTCTAGTCCAAATATCTTAAAATTCTAATTTTATCTTTAGATATGCAAAACATATTGTCTTGTTTTTAGAAATAATATCCCAAACTTAAGTGAGTTTTATTTTAAAAAAGGCAAAATAATCTGCCAATGCGATAAGCAACATAATCTAGCTTCTCCTTTTGACATAGTATTATTCTGCTTACCCCATTTCCAGATTATTTTGCTTGTTTTAAAATAAAACTCACTCAATTTTGACTCATTATTTCTGAAAACAACACAATGTGTTTTGCTAGTCCAGAAAAACCTTCTTGATTTAAGAATGTTTAGATATTTGGGCTAGAAACAAGAGCAAAACTCAAAGTAGGAAAAGCAGTGCGCCAACTCTAAAGCAAATGAAGCCAGTAGTTAAAACCCAAATATTGCATTGTTTTAACCATCTGAGGGCCAAACCACAAACCATGACAAACCATGTTAACCACCAATGTAAAGACCCAGTTTAAAGGTTTGTTCTCTTTACAGCTAAAAATGTTCCGCTGAGAGCAAAGTCACCACACGAGCGCTCCAGGCATCAATGCAGAACACATTCGCCCATTCAATCTGCCTGTTCTTCCTCCAGAATGTCAAGCAGCAGCTCTCCAAGGAAAGCAGGCATTCAGGTGAGACTAACAGAGGGCTCCTAATGTCCCTACAGAGGCTACTGCAAAAAAGGCCGACTCTACATTACGCATTTTACGCAGTTTCCTTCCAACAACACGCAATCTCCAGGAACTATTAGAGCGCAATTGGTTGCAAATGACATTCTCTCCGCCGACTGCGTCAATTTGCACGCCTTGCG
Organism: Danio aesculapii; assembly: GCF_903798145.1. Classification (NCBI taxonomy): domain Eukaryota; kingdom Metazoa; phylum Chordata; class Actinopteri; order Cypriniformes; family Danionidae; genus Danio; species Danio aesculapii. The sequence goes on along the minus strand of NC_079441.1, from coordinate 72,297,846 downwards.
TAATTCATTTAAGCTATCCATTTTAATCAGATAACTTCTAGAGGAAGTTGATGTGAGCTTTAATTACGTAATGCATGTATGAAAACAATGACCCCGCGCATAATTTAGTAAAGGTGCGCGCGGCACATATAATGAAGCACTGCGGTGCTTAAATCACTCCATCAATAACGCAAACTGATATGTCGGATAACCAACATTTTTGTGAGTGTGTGTGAGTGAATGAGTGTGTTTGCGTGTAAATAAACACACACACACGCACGAACCACTCATGATCATTATAGCACGACATTAAAATGACTTAATAAAGAAGAACACGCACAGAGGTGAATCATATTAATAACCAGCAGCCGCGCGCGCGCACCATCCAAACAACCTTCATATTAAACAACACCACAGCAGCAGTTGCATGTTCGTGAAATTGAATCGCTTTTAATTGAATCTAAAAGATTTCTACTGATCAACTTACCCGCGTGTCCGCGTAGCTCTTGGCGATGGAGGGTCTTTATTTGGCGCACCGAGTCCGCACACGCGTCTCCGGACACAATCAGTCTCTTTTATGCGATGAAAAATCGTCCTTGCGCGCTGGAATAAATGACAACGCTGTACGTCTCCAATGCACGAATCCTTTTCTATCCTCTAAGGTTAACTCCAAAACAGGCGCTCCTTGGGTCACCAATGTCCTGATATCCGAGTGTTTTCTAAGCAGGAATAAAAAGGCTCCTTGTTTGGATCCCCATCATCAGTCTGAGTGCCACCTCGGCACGCCGTGTCCCCATATCGCGTGTTTATTTTATTCGCTTCACTCCTTGAGAAATCAAACGTCGTAAATGAGAATGTAGATCCAAAAGTTGTCCAGGTGTTTGTTGAAGCGGTGTGCTGGTGAAGTCCAGGTAGACTGCGCCGATCTGCGCGCGGTGACAGTCCGAGCTCAGCGCACACACCGGGAGAAATGCGGGTTGGATGAGGGTTGCCAGATACTCGCGCGAAATGACACGCGGGAGAAAACGGCGGACCAAGTGGTTGATGTCTTTTTAAAAGGTGGATTGCAATGCCAATATAACCAATTGATATTAAATGGATAGCTTAGTTTATTGTCTGAATTTGGAAACAATCTGTTTAAATGGATTAAAAGATGCTTCAAGAATATGACAAACTAAATATGCTGGATTTCTGTTTGATTCTGTTTGACCAGAGCTGCAATATGTTACATAGGATAAATTAATATTTTATTATATTGTCAGAAATGTGTCTGAATTCGGATCTGATCTGTTAAAATGCAACGAAAGATGCTTCTATAATACAACATTAAATATATTGGATTATTCTTGGATTTTTTTTTTTAAAGGTGAATTCTAAATACCTAAAATAGGTTAAAATGAGGTTTATAAAGTTAAATATTTTAGTATATTGTCAGGAATGTCTCTGAATTTGGACCCCAGAACAAAAGATGCTTCTAGAATATGACAAAATTAATATGTTGGATTTTAGTTAGATTATTTTTAGTTGTATATTTTATGTATATTGTCTAGAATGTGTCTAAATTTTGACCCGATCTATTAAAGCAAGAAATGCTTCTAAGATAGGACAGATAAAATATGTTGGATTTCTGTTAAATATGTTGGATCTCTGTCCTACCTACTAAAGGAAGACTCTACAGAAGATGCTTGTAGAAGATGACAAATAAAATACGTTGGATTACTGATCTTTTTAAAACTATATTGTTAAGAGAGTGTCTGATTTTGAAGCCAATCTATTTAAAACATAATACAGAACAGTTCCTGAAGAATAGCCGTGGCTTTACACACTTTAATTACAACCCTGCTTCTACACACTTAAGCCGGGGTCACTCTGGCGTTTGAGCATGCGGCAATTCGTAACTTTTTGATTTAGTGGCTAATTCGCACGAATTCGTACAATCTAATTCGTACAATTTAGTGCAATTTACTCATCCCCCAATGACGGTTGGGTTTAGGGGTGGGGTTAGGTGCCACGCCTCCTTTTTAAAAATCGTACAATTTCGTACGACTGAACTCGTACGAATTCGTACGAATTAGCCACTAAACTGAAGAATAGCCGTGGCCCTACACACTTTAATTCCAACCCTGCTTCTACACACTTAAGCCGGGGTCACTCTGGAGTTTGAGCATGCGACTTTCCAACACAATCTCACGGCAATTCGTAACTTTTTGATTTAGTGGCTAATTCGTACGAATTCGTACGATCTAATTCGTACAATTTAGTACAATTTGCTCATCCCCCAATGACGGTTGGGTTTAGGGGTGGGGTTAGGTGCCACGCCTCCTTTTTAAAATTCATACGAATTAGCCACTAAACTGACAAAACGTAAAATACTTACGTTTTCGTGTGAGATCAGGCTGGACATTCTGTTGTACAGCCCTGTGAAAAGAGGTGGGATTAAACGAGATGTTTATTTATTCACTCATTCATTTTCTTTTTGGCTTAGTCCCTTTGTTAATCAGCGGTCGCCACAGCGGAATGAACCGCCAACTTATCCAGCACATTGTTTACGCAGCGGATGCCCTTCCAGCTGCAACCCATCACTGGGAAACATCCACACATACTCATTCACACTCGGACAATTTAGCTTACCCAATTCCCCTGTACCGCATGTCTTTGGACTGTGAGGGAAACCGGAGCATCCAGAGGAAACCCACGCGAACACGGGTAGAACATGCAAACTCCACACAGAAGCGCCAACTGATTCAGCCGAGGCTCAAACCAGCGACCTTCTTGCTGTGAGGCAAGCGTGCTACCCACTGCGCCATCGTGTCGCCCTGAACAAGATGTTTAGACATTGGAAAAAAAAGTGAGCAATTTGTCCATATTTTTAATTTCTATACAGAGAGGTCATGTTTTGATCTTCGATTGATCTCACGCAATCATGTGATGCGCTTTCGCAGGTCAGAGTTCACCAAGCTTGAACTGTGCAACGCAGCGAACTGCGAGGCTGCATCCGAAATCACATGCTTCCATACTATATAGTACACTGAAAACAGCATGCGAGCCGAGTAGTACGTCCAAATTCATAGAATTCGAAAAACAGTATGCGAGAAGTACCCAGATGACCTACTACTTCTGACGAAATTCTGAAGTGCGCATCGGTTGTTGCTGGATCAGATATGGTTGCGGCCGTAAGTTAACGAATATAATTTATATTACTGATTAAATTTCCCATTAGTTTAATTTTATTAACGTCTACCCCAACCCCAACTCTAAACCCAACAATCACAGCAGCGTAAAAACAATAGTTATACCGAATATTATTTATGTTATCTATTAAATTACACAATAATTCATATTTTTTAACACCTACCCCTACCGTAAGCCTAAACCCAACCGTCTCAGTACTTTAAAAATATTACTTATTGTTATACAGTGTCATAAAAATGCTGCTTAACGATTAATTAAATGTGCATATCGCACTTCCATCCTATCTAGACTTTACTATGCACATCAGATGGGCGCTACACTATCCCATAATGCTTCATGAGAGAATTCATGAATGGGAGGCTGCGTCTGAAACTGCCTACTACTCAGTAGGTAGTGCATTTGAATTTAAACGTACTACTCGGCCGTTAGAAAAGTACGTTCTATACAGTATAAATATGAGAAGTATGAATGGAATTCGGACGTACTACATCCGCCATTTTGTCATGGCCAAGTGACCTACCTAGGTCAGTTGCGTTGCTTCAGTCCCATTCGCAGGATGGGATGCATGGGATGCGCACCTCAGATTCTCGCCGGAAGTAGTAAGTCATCCGAGTACTTCTCGCATACTGATTTTCGAATTCTATGAATTCGGACATACTACTCGGCTCGCATGCTGATTTTAGCCTACTATATAGTATGGAAGTATGCCGTTTCGGACGCAGCCGGAGTGATGTGACGCAACTGATACTGTTGGGTCACGTGATGATAACAAAACGGCGAATGTAGTATGTTCGAGTTCATTTCATACTGCTCACGTTCATGCTGTACAGAACGTACTCTTCTAGTGGTCGAGAAGTACATTGAAATTCAAATGCAGTACCTACTAAGTAGTAGGCGATTTCAGAACTTGCTTACATTTCTGTTCTGCCACATTCACATGCATAAGAATGGAAGTCTATGGAGGTCTGGGGCCGCCACAGTGAAATGAACCGCCAACTTATCCAGCATGTTTTGCACAACTGCAACCCAGTACTGAGAAACACCCATTCACACTCATTCACACACACTCATACATTCATTCATTCATTTTCTTTTCGGCTTAGTCCCTTTATTAATCTGGGGTCGCCACAGCGGAATGAACCGCCAACTTATCCAGCACATGTTTTACACAACTGCAACCCAGTACTGAGAAACCCCCGTACACACTCATTCACACACACTCATACATTCATTCATTCATTTTCTTTTCAGCTTAGTCCCTTTATTAATCTGGGGTCGCCACAGCGGAATGAACCGCCAACTTATCCAGCATATGTTTTACACAACTGCAACCCAGTACTGAGAAACCCCCATACACACTCATTCACACACACTCATACATTCATTCATTCATTTTCTTTTCGGCTTAGTCCTTTTATTAATCTGGGGTCGCCACAGCGGAATGAACCGCCAACTTATCCAGCATGTTTTACACAACTACAACCCAGTACTGAGAAACACCCATACACACTCATTCACACACACTCATACATTCATTCATTCATTTTCTTTTCAGCTTAGTCCCTTTATTAATCTGGGGTCGCCACAGCGGAATGAACCGCCAACTTATCCAGCATATGTTTTACACAACTGCAACCCAGTACTGAGAAACACCCATACACACTCATTTACACACACTCATACATTCATTCATTTTCTTTTCGGCTTAGTCCGTTTATTAATCTGGGGTCGCCACAGCGGAATGAACCGCCAATTTATCTAGCATATGTTTTACACAACTGCAACCCAGTACTGAGAAACACCCATACACACTCATTCACAAACACACTCATTCATTCATTTTCCTTCAGCTTAGTCCCTTTATTAATCAGGGGTCGCCACAGCGGAATGAACCGCCAACTTATCCAGCATGTTTTACACAACTGCAACCCAGTACTGAGAAACACCCATACACACTCATTCACACACACACACTCATACATTCATTCATGCATTTTCTTTTCAGCTTAGTCCCTTTATTAATCTGGGGTCGCCACAGCAAAATGAACCGCCAACTTATCCAGCATGTTTTACACAACTGCAACCCAGTACTGAGAAACACCCATACACACTCATTCACACACACTCATTCATTCATTCATTCATTCATTTTCTTTTCAGCTTAGTCCCTTTATTAATCAGGGGTCACCACAGCGAAATGAACCGCCAACTTATCCAGCATGTTTTACACAACTGCAACCCAGTACTGAGAAACACCCATACACACTCATTCACACACACTCATTCATTCATTCATTCATTTTCTTTTCAGCTTAGTCCCTTTATTAATCAGGGGTCACCACAGCGAAATGAACTGCCAACTTATCCAGCATGTTTTACACAACTGCAACCCAGTACTGAAAAACACCCATACACACTCATTCACTCACACTCACACATTCATTCATTCATTTTCTTTTCGGCTTAGTCCCTTTATTAATCTGGGACCACCACAGCGGAATGGACCGCCAACTTATCCAGCATATGTTTTACACAACTGCAACCCAGTACTGAGAAACACCCAAACACACTCATTCACACACACACTACAGCTAATTTAGTTCATCAATTCCCCTATAGCGCATGTGTTTAGACTGTGGGGGGAAACCGGAGCACCCGGAGGAAACCCACACCAACACTGGGAGAACATGCAAACTCCACACAGAAATGCCAACTGACCCTGATGGGACTCAAACCGGCGACCTTCTTAATGTGAGGCCACAGTGCTAACCACTAAGCCACCGTGCCGCCCTATCTGACAAATTAAATATGTTGAATTTCTGTTAGATTTTTTGATTTTAAGTACCAATATAGCCATGCTACCAAAACATGTCACATGTGTTAAATGTAATGAAGAATAATTTAGCATATTGTTAATAATGTGTCTGAATTTGGATCTTCCAATTGACTAAAACAAGACTACAAAAGATGCTTCTAGAATACGACAAATTAAATAAGCTGGATATCTGTTAGATTATACTTTTATTATACTTTTTTTGTTATAGATTATACTTTTAAATGTATATATTGATGTATATTGTCAGAAATGTGTCTGAATTTGGAGTCGATATATATTAAACGATAACAAAAGATGCTTCTAGAACAGGACAAATAAGTCATGCTCTAATTAATGTATATAATTAATAATGTTCTCATTATTGTAAACAAATAATGAGATTTCGTCCATATAACAATAGACATGTATTGGCTTCGTTTCAGTTTCTGACATGAGATCTGTGATTAGATCTGTGTCTCTGTGGCTATTCATCAATAATTAAATATTGATTATTGACAGTATCAGTTGGTGTATGAAGACCAGCTTGCTCGTTGCCTTTTAAACTTTACAAACTGATCAATAAAAAAGCCAATTTGCTCAAAGTCAGAGAGAAATTCGGAGATGTTTTGTGTTTAATTTTGTCTACTAGAGATTAATACTTTGGTTCAAGCTTGTTGTTGGTTAAAGGTAAGAAGTGTTTCTTAAAAATACAACCATCATCATCATCATGTCAGTTGTTAAAACACTTGATATGTATGTCAGGTTTCAGCCTTAGAAAGAAAGCAAAATGCTGCTTAAAATCATTACCTCAATCTGGCAACCCTTCAGCGAGGCGCAAGGTGGATGAAAAGTCTAGAGCTCCCCCTACAGGCAAGCGAAAGCTCTTTTTTTTCCTCTCCGTTCTTTCAGTCGTGCTGTAAAACACACTTCAGGATGTGTGATTATGGCTCACAGTGTTTTAAAAAGTTCATCATTTTACTGGCCCACTGACTCTCTAATGAGCTTTTACACCAGCAAACATGCCTCAGTTTTTAATCCTCATTATTATGGCCCTCATTCATGAACAGCTCCAGCTGAGATCTGAGATTAGCCTGTTTACCTGCAGGGTTACGCTCAGTGTTTTGGGGGAAAGAGTGCAGCATGCCACAGTGTGAGGACACAGTAAAGCATCCACTTAATATGGTGATGAACAACTGAACAAACAGCTCATGTCTACAGAGAGAAGCAGATATAGACTGAAGGAATCTCTCTTCCTCTCTTCCTTCCTTTTTTATTCCTTTCCTTCATTTATTTATTTTGCTTTTTCTTTCTTTATTTTATCCATCCATCCATCTTTCCATCCTTCCTTTCTTTTTCATTTTTGTTTATTGTTTATTTATTACCTTCTTCATTTTTTTCTCTCTCTCTTTCTTTCTTTCCCTTTTTTCTTTCTTTCTTTCTTTCTTTCTTTCTTTCTTTCTTTCTTTCTTTCTTTTTTCATTTTTGTTTCTTATTTATTTCTCTCCTTTCTTCATTTTTCTCTCTCTCTTTTTTCGTCCTTTATTTATTTATTTATTTATTTATTTATTTATTTATTTATTTATTTATTTCCCTTTTTCTTTCTTTCTTTCTTTCTTTCTTTCTTTCTTTCTTTCTTTCTTTCTTTCTTTCTTTCTGTCTTTTATTTATTTATTTAGCTTTTTTCTTTTTCTTTCTTTTTTCTTTCTTTCATTTATTTATTTATTTATTTTTCTTTCTTTTTTAATCCATCCATCCTTCATTCTTTTCTTCCTTCCTTTCTTTTCATTTTGGTTTCTTATTTATTTATTTCCTTCCTTTTTTCTTTTTTCTTTCTTTCCTTTTTTTCATTTTTCTTTCTTTCTTTTTTTTTCTTCTTTTTTCTTTCTTTCTTTCTTTCTTTCTTTCTTTCTTTCTTTCTTTCTTTCTTTCTTTCTTTCTTTCTTTCTTTCTTTCTTTCTTTCTTCTTTTGTTCTTTCTTTCTTTCTTTCTTTCTTTTTTCTTTTGTTCTTTCTTTCTTTTTTTTCTTTCTTCTTTTTTCTTCCTTCCTTTTTTCTTCTTTCTTTCTTTCTTTCTTTCCTCTTTTTTCTTTCTTCTTTTTTCTTTCTTTCTTTCTTTCTTTCTTTCTTTCTTTCTTTCTTTCTTTCATTCTTTCCTCTTTTTTCTTTCTTCCTTTTCTTCTTTCTTTCTTTCTTTCTTTTTTCTTTTGTTCTTTCTTTCTTTCTTCCTTTCTTTCTTTCTTTCTTTCTTTCCTTCCACAACTCATTTATGATTTGCAGTGATCAAGCAAGAAATTCCTGTGAACACAAAAAGTAATTATTGACTTTACTTAAAAGTGAGTACACCCGTTGCCTTTAAAGTGACAAGTTGACTTTACTCAAAACTGAAGTAAACTCGTTATAACTTAGAACTGTTAAGTTGATGTAACTTAGTTTTTATAAGTATACACATCATTTATTTATTCAATTTACTTCAGCTTAGTCCCTTTATTCATTAGGGGTCGCCACAGCGGAATGAACCGCCAACTATTTCACCATGTGTTTTACACAGCGGATGCCCTTCCAGCTGCAACCCAGTGCTTGGAAACACCCATGAACACTCATTTACACACAATCATACACTACGGCCAATTTAGTCTATTCAATTGACCTATATAGCACATGTGTTTGGACTGTGGGGGAAACCGGAGCACCCGGAGGAAACTCACACCAACACAGGGAAAACATGCAAACTCCACACAGAAATGCCTACTGACCCAGTCTGGACATGAACTTGCTGTGAGCCCACAGTGCTAACATTAACTTTAAGGCAACGTGTTTGCTTGCTTTTTTAAGTAAAGTCAACAAATTGTTGTAAATGCAACAAGTTTACTCACTTATATTAACTAATTTCAATTAATCTTTTTTTACAGTGTAGTTAAAATGCAGCTGTTGCTTGAGCAAATGCATATTTTTATTTAACGTTTGCTTTTGTTATCTGCATTAAAAACAATGGAAAGGTAGAGCATTGGAATGGAAACTGGTTCAGTGTGAAGGTGCTTATCCTGCCGGTTCCTTCTGCTTTGATGGTGGCCGTGTCTGGGTTTGAATGGTTAGGCTGTCATCCGGGCTACAATTTGACATGATGTTCAAAATAATGGCAGCAGATAAGGTTTCACAGTTTCCCGAAGCCATCAGTGTGTGTCTCAGCTCTCTGCGCTAAACTGTGATGACAGATGAGAGCCATCTCTCTCTGGTGCATGCTGGGAATGTTTGTGTATTTGGTGTACACAGTTGCGTATGGTGTACACAAGGTTGTTAGAGCTTAACATGCCATGTGTCTACAAGTGTGAATCAAAAATGGGCTGCTGGAGTTACACAACGTTAGCATTTTAAAGGGATAGTTCACGCAAAACAATAAATAAATATACATTTACTTACACTTAAATGGTTCTTAACTTGAACACAAAACAAGATATTCTGAGTAGGAGGAGAAGACATTTATAGAAAGAAAAAAAAATATTACAGAAGTCAGGAGCTACTTTCTGACCATTCTTATGTACTTTTTAAATTATTGCATGAAAAATGCTTAATGGAGGGCTGCACAGTGGTGCAGTGGGTAGCACATTCGCCTCACATCAAGAAGGTCACTGTTTCGAGCCTCGGCTGCGTTAGTTAATTATTCAGTTCCTTGTTTATAGCTTTGCTGGTTATTTTCTCAAATGCAAAGCTTTTATGTTTGAAATGCTCTTCTTCTCATCTTCCTACATTAAGTTGATTGTGCTCACCTGTGTCTTATTTGGTTCCTTAATCATGACTTTATGTTCAGCCAAATTAAACACACAGAATTGTGGTGGGTTTTGGGCTATTATTTAGTGTTTGTTAACTATAGATAATATATTTGATCATATATGTACATATTAGTGTTTTCAATGGCTGAAACAATATATGTAAATTGACATTTTTGCACATCATATATTATATATATGAAATCCAAACAAGAACTTGTATGTCATATATGTCATTACCATATTAACATACATCAGATTCTGTACGGGATCTAATAATGTTTTCGTCTGTTACTTTAGTTTGATGATTGTGCTCACCTGTGTCTTATTTAGTGTCTTGTTTGTGACTTCAAGTTCAGACTTTGTTAGTATTTTTTTAGCTACACTTGCTATAAATCTCTCTTTCTCCATGACTACAATAATAACACTGAATTGTGGAGGGTTTTGGCTATTATTTAGTGTTTGTAAATGAGAATAAAGCAAAATCGCTGTTGTATTGTTTAGCATGTAAGAGCTCATTGATGATTTGTGCCTGAATTGAGAGCTCTCTGTGATATGAATGCAAAGGTTAATAGGTTATTAAAGTTGGTTAGGTTAGGTTAAAGTAACAGGTTAATAGGTTATTAAATATGGTTGTTGAAAAAAATATATGTAAATTGGCATTTTTGCAATATCTTTTACTCTATGTTGCACACATGACACATACAATATATGGGAAATCAATTTATGACACATACAATATACAATATGTGAAGCATTAGCATATATCAGATTCTATATAGGACCTGATTATGTTTTGGCCGGTTACTTTAGTTTAATGATTGTGCTCACCTGTGTCTTATTTAGTTCCTCGTTTATGACTTCAAGTTCAGACTTTGTTAGTTATTTTCTTAAATACAAAGCTGTTTGAATTTCTGTTCTTCTCATCTTCCTATATTGTGCTCATGTGTGTCTTATTTAGTGTCTTATAATGACTTTAAATTCAGATATGTTTATTTTGTTAAACACAAAAGTCTTACATTTGAGTAGCTGTCCTTCTCATCTTAAAATGTTTTAAAATCAAAGCTGCACTTGTTAGAAATCTCTCTTTCTTTACATTAAAAACACAGAATTGTGGTGGGTTTTGGGTTATTATTAGGTGTTTGTTAACTATAGATAATATATTTGATCATATATGTATATATATATATATATATATATATATATATATATATATATATATATATATATATATATATATATGTATATATATGTATATATATTAACATATATCAGATTCTATATAGGAGCTGATTATGTTTTCGTCTGTTACTTTAGTTTTATGATTGTGCTCACCTGTGTCTTATTTAGTGTCTCGTTTGTGACTTTAAGTTCAGAATTCGTTAGGTATTTTTTAGCTACACTTGCTATAAATCTCTCTTTCTCCATGACTACAATAATAACACTGAATTGTGGAGGGTTTTGGCTATTATTTAGTGTTTGTAAATGAGAATAAAGCAAAATCGCTGTTGTATTGTTAAGCATGTAAGAGCTCATTGATGATTTGTGCCTGAATTGAGAGCTCTCTGTGATATGAATGCAAAGGTTAATAGGTTATTAAAGTTGGTTAGGTTAGGTTAAAGTAACAGGTTAATAGGTTATTAAATATGGTTGTTGAAAAAAATATATGTAAATTGGCATTTTTGCAATATCTTTTACTCTATGTTGCACACATGACACATACGATATATGGGAAATCAATTTATGACACATACAATATACAATATGTGAAGCATTAGCATATATCAGATTCTATATAGGACCTGATTATGTTTTGGCCTGTAGCTACGGTCACACTTGACTTTTCTTCCCATAGACTTCCATTCATACGCACGCGAATACATCAGACCGGAAACGCGGGGTCATGCGTCAAGTTTCGCATGTTGCTGCGGTGCAAAGTTCAATCTTGGTGAACTCTGACCTACGAAATCGCATCATTTGACTGCGTGAGACCAATCGAGGATGAAAACATGACCTCTCTGGACAGATATTTAAAGCATGGAGCAATCGCTCGCTTTTTTAAATGTCTAATCATCTTGTTTAATCCCGCCCCTTTTCACAGCGCCGCACGACAGAATTTCGCACACACAAAGCCCAGTGTGACCGTAGCTTGTTACTTTAGTTTAATGATTGTGCTCACCTGTGTCTTATTTAGTTCCTCGTTTATGACTTCAAGTTCAGACTTTGTTAGTTATTTTCTTAAATACAAAGCTGTTTGAATTTCTGTTCTTCTCATCTTCCTATATCAATATTTTGTTTGTGCTCATCTGTGTCTTATTTAGTGTCTTATAATGACTTTAAATTCAGATATGTTAGTTTATTTTGTTAAACACAAAAGTCTTACATTTGAGTAGCTGTCCTTCTCATCTTAAAATGTTTTAAAATCAAAGCTACACTTGTAATCAATCTCTCTTTCTTTACATTAAAAACACAGAATTGTGGTAGGTTTTGGGTTATTTTTTAGTGTTTGTTAACTATAGATAATATATTTGATCATATATGTACATATTTGTGTTTCCAATGGTTGAAACAATATATGTAAATTGGCATTTCTGCATATATATATATATAATATATATATATTAACATATATGTATATATATTAACATATATCAGATTCTATACGGGATCTAATAATGTTTTGGCCTGTTACTTTAGTTTAATGATTGTGCTCACCTGTGTCTTATTTAGTGTCTCGTTTATGACTTCAAGTTCAGATTTTGATAGTTATTTTTTTAGCTACACTTGCTATAAATCTCTCTTTCTCCATGACTACAATAATAACACTGAATTGTGGAGGGTTTTGGCTATTATTTAGTGTTTGTAAATGAGAATAAAGCAAAATCGCTGTTGTATTGTTAAGCATGTAAGAGCTCATTGACGATTTTGCCTGAATTGAGAGCTCTCTGTGATATGAATGCAAAGGTTAAGGACATAAACGATTCTCTTATATCCACATAAACAAGCATCAGTGCTCACCGGAATACTAACCACAAGGTGAACAGACAACAGTAATAACGGCAGAAAATATGGAGAATAAAGAAAGGCCAAAGCGTCAGACACCGAGGCGAGACACGGGACCCGATGTGAATGCAGATAGTGAACAGGCATGCGAGGTGAGGGAGAATAATGATGCAGAAAATGTAAATGAAGTCAACGAATTGATGTGAGAAAAGAGATCACAGTGAGGAGTGTGTCAAAAAAAGATCTGTGGGAAAGGAGTGTAGAATATTATGACCCAATAAGCTCGATGTGCAAAATTATTAATATTATTATTGTTATTATTGTTGTTGTTATTATTGGTTGAATGTCTTTTAAACAGCATATCATAACTGAATAATAATCTATATATATATATATATATATATATGTATGTATGTATATATATATATATGTATGTATGTATATATTTACAAACTATAACAATTTATAACATCAGAAAATTGTCTTTAGGTTTGTTGTTTTGTGTTCAACTTCTTGTTTGTGAGAATAAATTACTTTGAAAACTGCTGACCATTAAGTTCTGTGATATTTGTTTTTTTCTACTTTATTATGTAAATAAACTAGATCAAATTTAAACATATTGATCAGTTTTAGACCATGTCTGCCAAAAGTTAGTAAAGGATTTTGGATTTATAAAACAGATCTTATGTAACAAATGTACATAAATCTGATGTGAGGCTATATATGAACATATATAGAGAATTATAGTCAATATATATGAATATATATGTAATCCTAATGGTTGAAAACAGTGGTGTAGTCCTAAAAAAAATAGGTGGTGTACTATTATCCACTCAATCCAAATTTTAAAAGTAGGCAAAGAAATGACGAAAGTCAATGTATCTTTGATTTATATTTATATATATATATATATATATATATATATATATATATATATATATATATATATATATATATATACACACACACACACACACACTAAAGCGACGCCCATGCTGTTTTATAATTTGACCACAATTCAACGTCTGATAGATGTCAAAGCAGTAACACAACGTCAGGGTGTAACATTATTAGACGTTGATATTTGGTTGATTTTAGGTTGTGTTGGAAAGTCAGGGTGCAACATTATTGAACGTTGATATTTGGTTGATTTTAGGTTGTGTTGGAAAGTCAGGGTGCAACATTATTAGACGTTGATATTTGGTTGATTTTAGGTTGTGTTGGAAAGTGACCACAATTCAACGTCTGATAGATGTCAAAGTGGTAACACAACGTCAGGGTGTAACATTATTAGACGTTGATATTTGGTTGATTTTAGGTTATGTTGGAAAGTGACCACAATTCAACGTCTGATAGATGTCAAAGTGGTAACACAACGTCAGGGTGTAACATTATTAGACGTTGATATATATATATATATATATATATATATATATATATATATATATATACACACACACACACACACACTGTGGTTTGCTGACTAAGTAAAAAACGAGTTCAGGAGCGGGATTCTGCCGCCGTTTTTATATCAAATTTAAAGGGGACTGAGTCAATCATTTAGTAGTGTACAGGTAATGGTGTTAAGGGGGCTGAATGGAAATATAGGAGGGCTAAAGCGACGCCCATGCTGTTTTGTAATTTTACTTGAACGTTTCAGTGAGACTTCATTCAGCTGATTTGTTGTGATCTTCGAAAAACTCAAATATTCAATAGACAAAATTAGGGAAGTCTAATCACCAAAACAAGTGAGTACACCGAGAGTATGATCCTCAGAAGTCATAATACCCAAACAGCTCGTGGAAACATGTAGGCATACTGAGTATACGTGCGTATAGCAAGGACTACACCAATGGTTGAAAAAAATGTAAATGGACATTTCGCAATATTTAAAAATATATGTCACACACATATATATATACATACATGTACATTTTTGGATCAATCCATTCTTTTTTTTAATATATATATTAGAATATTAAGTAAAGATCATGTTAGTAAAGACATTTAGTAAATTTCCTACTGTAAATATATCAGAACTTGATTTGTGATTTGTAATATGCATTGCTGCTTAATTTAGACAAACTTTAAAGGCGATTTTCTCAGTATTTAGATTTTTTTAACCCTTAGTTACCAGGTTTTTAAGTTTTTGTATCTCAGTCTAATATTGTCCGAACAAACATACATCAGTGAAAAGTGTATTCACTCAGCTCTCGTGTGATGTATAAATGTTGTAAAGAAATGCACAAAATACTTATGCTTAAATGCTTATGCTTTTGTGGTGCACATATATCAAAATCAATGACAATGGCAAAAGCAACCAATATATTTATTCATCAATAGCAGTGCTATTGTAACTGTAACCTTACAAAACTACACCAATAATGATGTACAGTTGAAATCAGAATTATTAGCTCTCCTTTACCATGATGACAGCACATAATATTAGACTAGATATTCTTCAAGACACTAGTATTCAGCCTAAAGTGACATTTAAAGGCTGAACTAGGTTAATTAGGGTAAAGTTAGAGTAATTAGGCAAGTCATTGCATAACAGTGGTTTGTTCTGGAGACAATCCAAAACTAATATTAATTAATATTAATACTAATAGGGGGCTAATAATATTGATCTTAAATGCTTTAAAAATGCTTTCATTCTAGCCTAAATAAAACAAGTAAGACTTTCTCCAGAAGAAAAAATATTAGAGGAAATACTGTGAGAAATTCCTGAATCTGTCAAACATAATTTGGGAAACATTTAAGAAAGAAAAAATAATAATTCTGACTTCAGCTGTAAGTATTTGTGATTTGGGCCTGTTCGTCTGCTTCTGTTCTTAAATATTTGAGCAGAAATGTTAAAAGCAGTTCTTGTGAGGAGTCGCTTCATTACCTTAGGAGACGAGCATGGCTTCACTTCCTTTCTCTTTGATTTAGAGTATTAACTTGGCCGGCAAAAGTCTACTGAAGAGTAATCATGGCCTTTAGGCATCCAGCCCATTACAACAGACTTGCTGGAGACTTCTGCTCCAATTTATGTTCTCCAGAGAAGTCAGAAGTCTTTGTTTACACCGAACACCAATCTAATTTGCTTTACAAATCTTTAATTTAACACTATCCTTTTGGGAGTGATGAAATCTGACGCATTCGTTCAGACATATCCAGCAGGTACTAAACATTATAAGACATTAATAATAAGTTAGGTTTAGGTCATGATGTCAGGTGACTAAAATTCAATGTCTAGCCAGCGTCTGTGGACAACGGTATTTCGTTATTTTGTATACATCCAATAACGACGTCAAATTACGTTGATATTTGGTTGATTTTAGGTTGTGTTGGAAAGTGACCACAATTCAACGTCTGATAGATGTCAAAGCGGTAACACAACGTCAGGGTGTAACATTATTAGACGTTGATATTTGGTTGATTTTAGGTTGTGTTGGAAAGTGACCACAATTCAACGTCTGATAGATGTCAAAGCGGTAACACAACGTCAGGGTGTAACATTATTAGACGTTGATATTTGGTTGATTTTAGGTTGTGTTGGAAAGTCAGGGTGCAACATTATTAGACGTTGATATTTGGTTGATTTTAGGTTGTGTTGGAAAGTCAGGGTGTAACATTATTAGACGTTGATATTTGGTTGATTTTAGGTTGTGTTGGAAAGTCAGGGTGTAACATTATTAGACGTTGATATTTGGTTGATTTTAGGTTGTGTTGGAAAGTGACCACAATTCAACTTCTGATAGATGTCAAAGCGGTAACACAACGTCAGAGTGTAACATTATTAGACGTTGATATTTGGTTGATTTTAGGTTGTGTTGGAAAGGGACCACAATTCAACGTCTGATAGATGTCAAAGCGGTAACACAACGTCAAAGCAGCGGTAACATCAAAGCGGTCAGGGTGCAACATTATTAGACGTTGATATTTGGTTGATTTTAGGTTGTGTTGGAAAGTCAGGGTGTAACATTATTAGACGATGATATTTGGTTGATTTTAGGTTGTGTTGGAAAGTCAGGGTGCAACATTATTAGACGTTGATATTTGGTTGATTTTAGGTTGTGTTGGAAAGTCAGGGTGTAACATTATTAGACGTTGATATTTGGTTGATTTTAGGTTGTGTTGGAAAGTCAGGGTGCAACATTATTAGACGATGATATTTGGTTGATTTTAGGTTGTGTTGGAAAGTCAGGGTGTAACATTATTAGACGTTGATATTTGGTTGATTTTAGGTTGTGTTGGAAAGTCAGGGTGTAACATTATTAGACGTTGATATTTGGTTGATTTTAGGTTGTGTTGGAAAGTGACCACAATTCAACGTCTGATAGATGTCAAAGTGGTAACACAACATCAGGGTGTAACATTATTAGACATTGATATTTGGTTGATTTTAGGTTGTGTTGGAAAGTGACCACAATTCAATGTCTGATAGATGTCAAAGTGGTAACACAACATCAGGGTGTAACATTATTAGACGTTGATATTTAGTTGATTTTAGGTTGTGTTGGAAAGTCAGGGTGTAACATTATTAGACATTGATATTTGGTTGATTTTAGGTTGTGTTGGAAAGTGACCACAATTCAATGTCTGATAGATGTCAAAGTGGTAACACAATATCAGGGTGTAACATTATTAGACGTTGATATTTGGTTGATTTTAGGTTGATTTTATGTTGGACGTTGGACATTGACGTCACTTGATGTTGGGTTGTGATGTCAACCCGATTTTCATTTCCAAACAAAATCCAACGACCCCACGGCATTGGGGTACAACGTCAATATGACGTCATGTTGGCGTCCTGTGCCTGCAGGGTGGTCACATGATGTAAAAACTGCTGGTTTAAAGTAAAAATATTACTTTGAAAAAAAAATTATGTCTTTAATACAGCCAATAGAGTGTCAATCAGAGACCATAATATTTCTCTTAATCCAATATAAAATAGTACTTTGAATGAAAGATACAGTAGTTTACCTTTTTCAGTGTATCAGAGCAATGTCCAAGCACCTTGATCAAACAATGCACTTGAAACGACCAATGCATGTACTGTTCTATATAAATAAACATTGCTTTATAGTATTTCATATATAAACCAGATTTAAATCAACAAATCAATACAGAAAGTCATACAACAGCCACAATGGCTCATTCACCCCAGGGCTTGCAACTGGGACCTCGCTGTCATCTATGTTGCCAATCGCCCTAGAAATTGGAAATGTTTTGTTTGGCCTCATCACTGGGTTTCTCCAGGGTTTGTGGAAAAAGCTTATCATGTTTGGAAAAAGCTTATGGTAATCCGTAACAGCAAAGGTGTTACATGCTGTTCCAGCCTTTGCTCACTGAAGACTTGCCCATGTGCACCCTTTAAACGTCCAAATCCATTCTCAGAAATGCATACAGCCCCAGGTGAATGTGTGTCCTTCACAATGACAGACTATGGGCTCTATTTTAATTATCTAAGCGCAAAGTCTAAAATGCATGGCGCAAGAGCACTTAGGGCGTGTCTAAATATACTTTTTTTAGTCTAACAGGGTTGTGCTTATACTCTTAATGAGTTCTGTGTGTGTTTTGAGCATAATGGGCATTAAACCAATCAGAGTCTCATCTCTCATTCCCTTTAGGAGTCAATTGTGTCACTCCATGGCGCATTTATTTACATGGCGGACTTGAACACTTCACTAGCGAGAACACAGTTAAACAGAGCATCTGCAGCGCGAGGATAAAGAACAAGCCTCCTCCATTCAGCCTCTTTACTTTCTCTTTACTCTTTACTCCTTTACTTTGGTGGAGTAAGGAAACGGTGGAAACTCACTCCACTGAACACATCCATCAGCCCACAGATAGAATTTCCTTTGTTAAGCTCAAAGATTTATGTCTAAACTATTTCTAAATTCAGTTCTAATCTCCAGCAAAGGAATAAATGAACAATAATAATGAAGTGTGGTCAAAACACTGAGTTATATCCAAACACACGTCCTGTTCTTATGCCCCATATGGTGATGCAGACGTCTCCAAAACCCCACAGGTGGACAAATCTACACTTGTGTTTATTAAAACAAATATAAATCTGCAGATAATAAATAATACTGCTAATAATAATAACATTATACAGATGCAGATTATCATGAATGAACTGAAAAAGTTCATTTTAAAGTTATCATTTTAATCCTTTAATTGTTTTCATCTGTAAAGATATTTGTGTGTTGCTGATCATCCTGTGTGTATTCAGCAGTGTGTGAGTGTTTGGACGTGCATAAGCGCAAAACTAACGCACTCTGCGCTGAACTTTAGAGCAGCTTTTAGTTGGTCAATGGCGTGGTCTATTTCAGCTCCTCAAAATAGCAACGTGGCAACAATGCGCCTTAACACACCTCCTTTATAGACCAGCACACACATGAGTCCACAAAGTGGTGCAAATGCATTAGAAATGTGGTACAAAACTTGAAAGTTGCGCTGGTCTGAAAATAGCAAAAAAAAACAAAACAAAAAAGCATGACTGTGTCCGGTGTATGATAGCGCCTATTGTCTTCCAAATTCTATATTTTTCCTAGATTTGTTTTTAAGGTCAGGATTAGATTGAAGTCATGGTTTGGTACATACCTCAATTTTGGGGACATTGTTTAATACGATACAACAGGAATAAGCAAATCCAGCCTGATCTCACGAGTTCAGTCGTACGAAATTGTACGATTTTAAAAAGGAGGCGTGGCACCTAACCCCACCCCTAAACCCAACCGTCATTGGGGGATGAGCAAATCGTTCTAAATTGTACGAATTAGATCATACGAATTAGTACGAATTAGCCACTAAATCAAAAAGTTACGAAAGTTGCCGTGTGTTGGCAAATCACCAGTGCTTGCTATTTCTGTTCATTGTGAACAGATGGAAATGTTTTGTCACAATCAGCTACAGATTTGAAGAGCTTCTTGTGACGCAAAAGTACAAAATAAACACAATAAAACTGTAAAACTGGTAAGTCAAATAATCTTATGTCAAATGGAAAAAAGGCGACGCAGTGGCGCAGTAGGTAGAGCTGTCGCCTCACAGCAAGAAGGTCGCTGGTTCGAGCCTCGGCTGGGTCAGTTGGCGTTTCTGTGTGGAGTTTGCATGTTCTCCCTGCATTCGCGTGGGTTTTCTCCGGGTGCTCCGGTTCCCCCCACAATCCAAAGACATGCGGTACAGGTGAATTGGGGTGGTTAAATTTTCCGTGGTGTATGAGTGAGAGTGTTTGGATGTTTCCCAGAGATGGGTTGCAGCTGGAAGGGCATCCGCTGCGTAAAACATGAGCTGGATAAGTTGGCGGTTCATTCCGCTGTGGCAACCCCGTATTAATAAAGGAACTAAGCCAAAAAGAAAGACAGAAATGGAAATACAAGATTATTTTGCTTACCCCATTGGCAGATTATTTTGCATGTTATAAGGGAAATTATTTTTAAATTATTTCTTAAAACAAGACAATATTTTTGCTTCTCTAGAAATCCATCTTGATTTAAGATTCTTCTTTAGATATTTGGACTTGAAATAAGACAAAAAATCATTTATATACAAAATAAATACGCACAGTACATATATTATTCTCTAATAACTCTTATTTTGAATGTGATTTATCATGATTCATCTTTTGACAGCACTAGTTTTCATAGTTTTTATAGGGTAAGTCATTTGTAAATCTCCCACTGATGCGCCTGAGTGATGAATGGAAACACTTTGCTGTCCAATAATCAGGAATCGAAAATAACCAGCTAGACATGAGTGATTTATCAATTTCTTGCGATGGTGATAAGGCACAGTTTAACTGGCTTGTTTTAGGGATTGTAATTGCATTCGTAATAGTTTGTCAATTGTAAAATAGCCCATGCTCTAAGTAGGTAATTCTGTGGCTTGAGAGAAGAGAAAAGCCAAAACCATCTCTCCATCTGCAGTCTTCATTTTCAGTCTTATTTTACTGTAGCCTTCTGTTTTGTGACACTGGCAAAGTCTCTCTGCCCCCTCACTGCTTTTTATGTATCCACGGCCAGCTGTTGTTTTCCACCGCATCAAAAACTCTTTCATTTTGCTGTAGTTTTTACATCCTTTTTAGTCTCATTTATTTGGTTCACGACTTGTATGCCTAGAGCACTTCAATTTATATCATAGACAATATTACGCAATAGATGTACATAAATGAATCAGTGTCCTACAGATCGCTATTCAGTTATTTCTCTTGATTATACGTTAGATTACGTTATACATTTTTTGTCTTGCTTTTATGTATTTTGTATTCAATGCTTTATTTAATACATTTTTTGAAGACTATGTTAAAAAATAAACACTTCTTTTAAAGCTACGGTGTGTATTTTTTAACACCCAGTGGTTGAACTAGGTATTGCACTCCTGGTTCAAAACACATTTACACTTGGCTCCTCCTCTGACAACTCCACACAAGCACAGGTTGCCAGATTGATGGCATCAACAGAAGCGTGCCTGACTATCAAGCCTAAAGGCTGATTTAAGGCTGATTTAAACTGTGCTCTAAATAAAAGAAACAGCACATGATAGAAGGAATATTCTCCATATTAAAAGGAGTTTTAACACCTCGAGTTGATATATTAGAAACAGCTTCATTTTCTCGCAGCTGAACAACAGAAAACTGGCTATGATCACCTCAGGTACACCTCATGTGCTTCATTCAGTGTTAAATGCTAACAATGTGAGTTTGAATGCCATTTTACATCACATTTAATGCCACCGGCTCCCATTGAAAATGAATTACTTCTGGCTAACTTGACGCTCTCGCTGTCTTTGGTGTGAATGCACAGTAATAAATTAAATATGCGGTTTTCCAACATGGCAACCCAGGGTGCTGAAATATAATTGGTTAAATTGCCATTGGGCGGGTTTAAATGACAAACTTTTTTCGATCCAAGACCAACGACGAGATGATCCCAAGGTTTCCATAATCCTGGACCAGGCCGTATCCTGAGCAGCTACTGTGATGGTCATGGAAGAGTGGAGAACATGAGACTGATTCCTGTGACGCTCCAGAGACAGACGAGTCTTCGCTGAGGCCAGCTTCCAGCCTCCGCCACTGAGACTGCAGCTCTGCACAAGACGTTTGGCCAGCGGAGAAATTAAAATGGTCGTGCCCAACTGAGCCTGGTTTCTCTCAAGGTTTTTTCTTCACTTCCGCCGTTAGTGAAGTTTTTTTTCCCTCTCCGCTGTCGCCACTGGCTTGCATGGTTCGGGATCTGTAGAGCTGCGCATCGTTGGATTTGCTCTTCAGTATTTGGACTCTCAGTAGTGATTATTAAACCACACTGAACTGAGCTCAACTGAACTGAACTTAAACACTACAAACTGAACTACACTGTTCCTATTTACTGTGACCTTTTATGTGAAGCTGCTTTGACACAATCTACATTGTATAAGCGCTATACAAATAAAGGTGAATTGAATTGAAAACTAAAACAGACATTCAGGCATGGAATAACTGTTTTCATCATTGTTTTTCCGATAAATATGTTCACTTAACATGTTTCTTAAATCTCTGCACACATATTAGGGTATTTTTTTGCTTTAGAAGAGTGAAAAACTTACATACAGCACATTTAATTTAGTCTTTAACCACCTTAAACCAGTCTAAATGGCCATTTTAAAATTCCAAAACACACTTTAATAAACCTAATACCAGTTTCTAATTGCCCCTTCAGTAGTTTTTACTATCTCTTTTGACGTTTATAATGTTCCTGCAAATTTCCAAACATGTTTGAAATATCCTCGCTGGCAATTTATTCTGGCACCGAATTCTGTTGCGTCTTGTTCAAGGCACAAACACTAATCCATCACTCCACCTGATAGCTGTCAACACTTTCACATCTGCAGCTGCTCAATCTCTGCTGAATTTATTAATACCCCATATACTATCCCGAACAACACTGTCAAAATCAGCATGACTCAAATGATGCACTTACTGTGCTTTTGGGGAAACAGTGATTACAGCCTAAAAATAGAAGTGCATTAGTGATGATGTTCAGAAGGATCTGCTTGAAGATGCTGCAGAGTTCAAACATTCAGAGGACATGACCGCAGATGAGATCAAAAAAATATTCCTGATGTCTAGCAAGCACTCAGTCTTGACCCCGAGATGTGCGGTGGATTCAGATTTGACCGTGCATCACATATGCCTGTTCACAATACCGATGGAAACCTTTTAGAAGGCACTATGTGCTTATTGTAATCCATAACCTGTATATCGCAAAGCATTTCGATCATTTTAGCTTCTCCAGCTTTTAACAAGCACCGTATGGCTCTCTGCAAAGCCAAACGCATGTAAGATCAGATACACTACCACATGAAAATGGTCTGCGATTCACAAAAGTGCTTTCTGTATGACTCACTTAGTAAAATATTGACTCTTCTTGAGACTTTATAAGGCATGTTAGATGGTAGCGATTGTCAAACAAAGAGTATGTGCTTATTCTTATCAATTTCTGCATATTTCCACAATGACACACTGAAAATAATTATTCAAAGATGATTCCTTTGGATTTACTCAATTGTTTTTATGTTAAGTGGTTGTAAACAATTTATTTGGGCTCAATTTAAACTAACAAATTAAGTTGAACATTACTAAATTTATTTTTTTGTTTAAATTTAACACAAATAAATTGTTTGCAACAGTTTTGCTGACGTAATTTTATTCAGTGCACTTGTTAAATTCTTCAACCTCTTTAAAGCACTGATAGCTCCGCCCTTAAGGACTGATCGCTCTGATTTAAAGCACTGATAGCTCCGCCCTAAAGTACTGATAGCTCCGCCCTTAAGGACTGATCGCTCTGATTTAAAGCACTGATAGCTCCGCCCTAAAGTACTGATAGCTCCGCCCTTAAGGACGGATCGCTCTGATTTAAAGCACTGATAGCTCCGCCCTAAAGCACTGATAGCTCCGCCCTTAAGGACTGATCGCTCTGATTTAAAGCACTGATAGCTCCGCCCTTAAGGACTGATAGCTCTGCTTTAAAGCATAGATGCATAGATAGCTCCGCCCTTAAGGACTGATAGCTCTGCTTTAAAGCATAGATGCATAGATAGCTCTGCCCTTAAGGACTGATAGCTCAACTTTAAAGCACTGATAGCTCCGCCCCTAAGGACTGATAGCTCCACCTTAAAGCATTGATAGCTCTGCCTTAAAGCACTGATTGTTCCGCCCTAAAGCACCGATAGCTCCGCCCTTAAGGACTGATCGCTCTGAGTTAAAGCACCGATAGCTCCGCCTTAAAGCACTGATAGCTCCGCCCTAAAGCACTGATAGCTCCGCCCTTAAGGAGGGATCGCTCTGATTTAAAGCACTGATAGCTCCGCCCTAAAGCACTGATAGCTCCGCCCTTAAGGACGGATCGCTCTGATTTAAAGCACTGATAGCTCCGCCCTAAAGCACTGATAGCTCCGCCCTTAAGGACTGATCGCTCTGATTTAAAGCACTGATTGCTCCACCCTTAAGCACTGATAGCTCTGCTTTAAAGCATAGATAGCTCTGCCCTTAAGGACTGATAGCTCAACCTTAAAGCACTGATAGCTCCGCCCTTAAGGACTGATAGCTCTGCTTTAAAGCACTGATAGCTCCACCCCTAAGGACTGATTTAAAGCCTTAAAGCATTGATAGCTCTGCCTTAAAGCACTGATTGTTCCGCCCTAAAGCACCGATAGCTCCACCCTTAAGGACTGATCGCTCTGATTTAAAGCACTGATAGCTCCGCCTTAAAGCACTGATTGTTCCGCCCCTAAAGCACTGATAGCTCCGCCCTTAAGGACTGATCACTCTGATTTAAAGCACTGATAGCTCCGCATTAAAGCACTGATAGCTCCGCCCTAAAGCACTGATAGCTCCGCCTTTAAAGCACTGATCGATCTGATTTAAAGCACTGATAGCTCCGCCTTAAAGCACTGATAGCTCCGCCCTAAAGCACTGATAGCTCCGCCCTTAAGGACGGATCGCTCTGATTTAAAGCACTGATAGCTCCGCCCTAAAGCACTGATAGCTCCGCCCTTAAGGACTGATCGCTCTGATTTAAAGCACTGATA
>NC_079441.1:72243037-72268037 GCF_903798145.1 Danio aesculapii | reverse complement strand
TACTGTGAGCCTTTTAGAAGTAAATCTAATCCGCGCTGCAGGTTTTTGACCCTTACGGCAGTCTGTAGTCCTGCTGCCATTGGCCAAAACGATCCGGTTCTCTTCCAGTCAGTCCTCGCTGTTGCTCCCGCGACAAAAACGAGTAGACATCACAGCAGTACGGTGACCACATTACAGCCACTTAAAACTATTACTTTAACACATTTTTGCCCAATAATGGGTTTTATTTATGTATCGCGATCGCAAATGAATCTTTTTAACCGGATCTTCTAAGTGAACCGGTTGAACTAGTTCACCAAAACGAACTTAATCATTTGAAACGATTCGCGTCTCCAGTAAGCACTTATCCACAAACTACTTACATTTTAGACGCCTAATATCCACCTCTGACTCAAAATAATCCAATTCATACTCTCATTTAGTTATTAGAACAGTAACGTTACACTGAGGCCAAATTTGAAAGTGGTGAATCTATAATACTGCGCATGCGTGATTCAGTGAACCAAACACAAACAGTACATGACAGGCTGCTGTGACTGAACTAAACTTGAACAAGAGCACCGCGTGTAAACCGAGGGCTTAAATGAGAGGATCTGGTGAAAAACGTAAGTTTATTTCAATACAGGGAATCGTAATGGAATTTATATAAGGGAATCATGCTTCAGTTGGGTTGCAAAACTTTACATTACATACCTTTACATTTTTCAGATCATTGTGATGTTTTAACTGCCTGAAATTACACTTGCTGAATACATGATTTTGGTATGTTGAGTCTAAACATCCGCGTTAAATATCTGAACTTCCCTTTACTACTGTTTATCTAACCCCAGAGCAGCCTTGCACACATACATAAGGCTGCTGAATCTTGTGGGCTGTTGTATTTAAAGTTGAGGATGGGTATGGTATTGGTGGACGATCATGTATGTGTTCATGTATAAATACAGATTTCAAAAAATGTATGGCCGAGTTTTTAATAGTATACAATATTAATTCTATTGATTTTGAATCTTGCACCTAACAAATATCCTTATTTAGAAAAATAACTAAAGCTAATAATGAAACTAATAAAAACTAAACTAAAACTAAATCATTTCAAAATATAGAAACTAATAAAAACTAGTAAATCTGCCTCTAAAACTAATTAAAACTCACTGAATTTGAAAACAAAAAGTCAAAACGAAATAAAAACAAACTAATGAAAAATCCAAAAAATTATAACCTTGCAGTGGATGAGTGTGAATGAGGGTGTATGGATGTTTCCCAGTGATGGGTTGCAGCTGGAAGGGCGTATGTGTGTGTGTGTCGTCATATTCCCAAAAGAGATATTACCAACCAGCACCATTCCACATCTGAAAATATTCACCTTTCTTTCTCCTTCAACCTTTCGTTTCTGAAGCACAAAACAATTGCTGCAATGTTTTCCAAAATGTCAATACGACCCGCGGTGAATGTAGTTTAATTATTGAAAGATGCACGTCTAATTTGATGTTTTGCTGAAAAGTCACACTATTGATGCATCTCCTTTTTTTCCCACCTTTGATGGATCTTTGATGCATTTCTATTAACAAAATAACAATAAATATGACTTTTTAAACTTTCCATTTAATTATAAACTTTTAGAAACTATTACCTATCACTTTTTGATAAAAAAAATATCTGCTAAATTACTAAATGTAATATCATATTTTTCAAAATCAATATTTAGACATTTATAATATTTTAAAAAATTTATAAATTAAAATACATGTGCTTTAAACGGGACCTATTATAGCCCTATTTACAAGATGTAAATTAGGAGTGTCTCTAGAGTGTGTATGTGAGGTTTCAGCTCAAAATACCACATAAATAATGTTGTCTAACTCTAAACTGACCCTTTTAGGCTTTGATCCTAATTGTGGTGTTATGGTGACTGTCGCTTTAAATGCAAATGAGATTGTGCTCTTTTCAAAAGAGGGCGGAGCTACAAATGCCTGTGTGTCAGCATAGTGGCAGATTGAAAAACAAGAGTTATTATGAAACATTATCTTCAGCAGGTGAAAACTGTAATGGTAAGGGCTGTGTATGCTAATGAGGGAGAGATGGTCACTAGTGGGCGGGGCTTTCCCCCTCTGATGACACGTACAAAGGGAGAATGTCAATCAAAGTGTTTCTGCAGACTGCTTCTATTAAGTCTGATTATAAACAAAACAATTATTACATTTTCACTATTAAAAGCTGCTTATATTCACACACTCTTACCACACAATTGGGTTTAAACCCAGTTTAATTTAGATTTTTGCACAATAGGTGCCCTTTAAGATATTGTGGAGAAGATTAGCTAACAACTTGCTCCAGAACAAGCCCTCTTTTGACATATCATATTATTTCTGCAGCTGTCTTTATTGCATTCGCATTTGTAGGAGTTTTACTTTTGGATGCAAAAATGAATCATGCAATGGGATTTATTGAGATTTATGACTGATATTGGACTCATCATTTAACGCAGAGCTGCTCATAATAAACTGTGTAGATTCTTATGCATATGCAATAATGTCAGTCTCAAAAATCCAACACCAAAAGAGAGTTTTGCTTTGGTGCAAGCTGTCGAAGCACATACACGTATGTATTTCCAATGAGCCAGTGTTGTATTAAGCTCCATCAACAGAGCACTCCTAATACCGTCTCTTTCGTTATGACAAGTGAACAGCAGAGTGGATCCAGAATGGCCGATTTGAGGCAGAATTTGGGCTCGGGGATGAGCCGCAGGAGAGATACAGCTGTCTGACTGCATTCACCCAGAACAAATGGTGAAAGTGACCCACGCTGGGAGCCAATATAAAGGTGTGTGAGTCTGTAGCTTCATACGGAGCTCGAGGAGAAGGACTTGTCACTAATATACACAGACAATTTCACTGTGACAGACACGGTTACTGACAAAGCAAACAGACTGGAAATCGCCTGTGAAAAGAGGTGCAGTAATTGCACTGAATGCACACTTCATATCCTACAAGTGTGTTTCTGACAAAATCACTTGCAGTTAATATGTTACTGAGATATAATCCAGTTAAGCACTTTAGAGTACTTTCATGACTGTGTTTTAATAGATTTACAAATTATGCTTTGTAATGATGCGATATTAAAAGTTTTGCTTTGCTTTTTTTTGGAATCATATATTATGTTTCAATAACCATTATGCATGCTTTAACTAACATGCATGCAAAGTATTTAAGTGTAGTGTTATAATAGATTTAAAGTTCATATAGAATAACAAATGACATTAGAATTTACATTAAAGAGTTTAACTTCACCATAAATGCTATAAAATAAAATCACTAGACACTGTAAAAAAGTCACAATGCCTTCATATTTCTCCCAACTCAAATTGCCTAAGTAAACTTAATTGTTTTTACAAATTTAAGTGGATTGAACATAAGAGTTAGCACAAAAAACATAGAAATTGTGTTGTTTCAGCTTATTTTAAATAAGAAACTTAAAAAAGCAGCAAAAGTATTTTTTTTTGAGTGTATATGAACAATTTAATCATTTTCAAAAAGTAAAGACTAGGAAATTTATCATGTAATAATCATATAAATACGCACTTAAGTCCTTTTTAAAGTATTTTAAGTTCAAAAAAGTATTTTTTCCAATTGCAGTCATTATTAAGGTAAACTGTAAAACTGTATATTTTAATTTAATAATATTTCATTCATTTTCTTTTCGGTCTCTTTATTAATCAGGGGTCTCCACAGGGGAATGAACCGCCAACTTATCCAGCATATGTTTTACGTAGTGGGTGCCCTTCCAGCCGCAACCCAACACTGGGAAACACCTATACACTCTCGCATTCACACTCATACACTACGGCCATTTTATCTTATTCAATTCCCCTATAGTGCATGTGTTTGGACTGTGGGGGAAACCAGAGCACCCGGAGGAAATAGGCAATAGCGCTTTCCATTGCGCCACCAAGATGCACAGGATATTTATTTATTTGTTTATATTTTTATTAATCTTTTATTAATTACAAAATATTATTATTTTTAAGTATTGTATTTTTTATTAAAATGTAGACAGCGCCCTCTAGTGAATTTTTCATCTGAAACGTACAACAAAACATACCCAGAGTAATGTATTTCAGATTCGCACAAATGTAGACAGCGCCCACTAGTGGATTTATCATCTGAAACGTACATCAAAACGTACCCAGAGTACCGTATTACAGATTCCCAAAAATGTAGACAGCACCCTCTAGTGAATTTATCATCTGAAATGTACAACAAAACGTACCCAGATAAACGTATTTCCAATTTTTACAATTGTAGACAGCGCACTGTAGTGGATTTATTATCTGAAATGTACAACAAAACTTAACCCAAGTAACGTATTTCAGATTCGCAGATATGTAGACAGCGCCCTCTAGTGAATTTTTCATCTGAAATGTACATCAAAACGTACCCAGAGTAACGTATATCAGATTTGCAAAAATGTAGACAGCGCACTCTAGTGGATTTTTCATCTAAAATGCACAACAAAACGTACCCAGAGTACCGTATTACAGATTCCCAAAAATGTAGACAGTGCCCTCTATTGGTTTTTTTATCTAAAATGCACAACAAAACGTACCCAGAGTACCGTATTACAGATTCCCAAAAATGTAGACAGCGCCCTCTAGTGGATTTTTCATCTAAAATGTACAACAAAACGTACCCAAAGTAACGTGTTTCAAATTTTCACAAATGTAGACAGCGCCCTCTAGTGGATTTATTATCTGAAATGTACAACAAAACTTAACCCAAGTAACGTATTTCAGATTTGCAAAAATGTAGACAGCG
This sequence comes from Danio aesculapii, assembly GCF_903798145.1. Taxonomy (NCBI): domain Eukaryota; kingdom Metazoa; phylum Chordata; class Actinopteri; order Cypriniformes; family Danionidae; genus Danio; species Danio aesculapii. Next base: position 72,263,226 of record NC_079441.1, on the reverse strand, counting down.
CCCTCGAGTGAATTTTTCATCTGAAATGTACATCAAAACGTACCCAGAGTAACGTATATCAGATTTGCAAAAATGTAGACAGCGCACTCTAGTGGATTTTTCATCTGAAATGTACATCAAAACGTACCCAGAGTAACGTATATCAGATTTGCAAAAATGTAGACAGCGCCCTCTAGTGGATTTTTTATCTGAAACGTACATCAAAGCGTACCCAGAGTAACGTATTTCAGATTTGCAAAAATGTAGACAGCGGCCTCTAGTGGATTTATCATCTAAAATGTACAACAAAACGTACCCAGAGTAACGTATTTCGAATTTTCACATATGTAAACAGCGCCCTCTAGTGGATTTATTATCTGAAATGTACAACAAAACTTAACCCAAGTAACGTATTTCAGATTCGCAGCTATGTAGACAGCGCCCTCTAGTGGATTTTTCATCTGAAATGTACAACAAAACTTAACCCAAGTAAGGTATTTCAGATTCACAGAAATGTAGACAGCGCCCTCTAGTGGATTTATCATCTGAAACACACAACAAATCAACCCTAGAGCAATGTATTTTACAATGCACAAAATATAGACTATTTCCATTGATCCTGGACCTTTTATTTTCATGAACACTCTTTAAAAGAAATGGATGGAAAGCCTTCTCTTTTGTTAGACTCCTCGGAGATCCACTGATCATTCAGCTCCAACGGTGAAATAATGTGAAGGAATGTGTTTGTCTCTGATAGAACTGAATAGCCATTCTGCAATAACAGCGATTTTTCCATGGTGTGGTCCAAATCTGGCTATCCCAACACAGCTGCAGTTTAGAAAGCTTTGCAGTTTAATCTGAAAAATCCTGATTATACGAGTAGCAGCACTGCATGGGTGTTGGAGACTTATAAATTCCTAATTACACTGCCTGCGAGGCCAAGAATTTACAGTTGCATCAGGGATTAATGTAAGTCGTCAGCAGGGGTTTAATGAGGGATGTTTGCTGCTACATATCGCAGTTTTGGCAGAACCGCTTCACATCACTCTTCAAGCCAAGCCAGTGCAAAAAAGGCTCCTAAAATGATCTACAGTCACGTTTATAGTCAAATGACATGCCATGGGAGGCAAATGACCCAGTTTTTCCTGTAGTGTGCGCTACCACCAACAGTTCTTGGAGACTACCTGTTGATTTTTTTTAAAGGAAAAATGCAGGTGCGCTTTTAGAAGCTGTTAAACCCTGGCTGCAGGTGCACTTTGGCAAATAAAAAATCATTTTGGCAACTACCAAACCCATCGCTCAGACTTCAGTGCTTTTTTGAAATGCTTTTTGGTTAGATGCCTGAAATAAGGTCTGCTGTTAAAAGGACAGTTCATGCAAAAAATGCCTGCCTTGAAGTGGTTACAACTTTATATGAGTTCCTTTCTTTTGTTAAGTTCAAAAGTAGATATTTTGAAGAATGTTAAAAACCTGGTTAGTTACTTCCATTGTAAGAAAAACATGAAAGTCAGCGATTTCCAACATATTTCAAAATATCTTCTTTTGGGTTCAACATAAGAGGTGAATTCAAACATGTTTGTGACTGGTGATGAGTGACAGATCATGTATTTTGGGTGAACTATCCCTTTAAAAGATGAAGGTATAAGATATATTGCTGATAAAGATTTCATAATTCTGCTAAAACATGTGTACTCACGTCTGACATCAGTGATGGGATCAAGTAATACATCCACTCAGTCATTCATTTTCCTTTGTCTTAGTCCCTTATTTATTAGACGTCACCACAACGGAATGAACCACCAACTATTCCAGCATATGTTTTACATTCTCACACTCTCATTTACACACATACTCATACACTACGGCCAGTTTAGTTCATCAATTCCCCTATGGCGCATGTGTTTGGACCGTGGGGGTAACCGGAGCACCCGGAGGAAACCCATGCCAGCATGAGGAGAACGTGCAAACTCCACACAAAAATCCCAACTGACCCAGCCGGGACTCGAACCAGCGACCTTTTTGCTGTGAGGCCACAGTGCTAACCACTAAGCCACCGTGCCACCCACAAAGTAATATATGACCATCTAGTTTCCCGTGTTCCCACTTCTCTGATGTTGCCATGGTTTACTCATTATGTTCACCTGCTCCTTGTTTTCGCTTGCTTATCTCTTGTGTATTTAAAGGGCGATTGAAACAACAATTTACTTATACTGTATGTTTTTTCAATGATTGGAATTACTAATATGCACATATATGCTGAAATATATTAGCTATAATTGTTTATTTATGTCCATATATTAAATTTCCCTATATGTTTTCTTCTTCAGTTTGAGCTAATAGTTTGTTAGATTATCTTATTTGTCATGTTTGATAAAGTAAACAACCTGCATTGCCTCAAAACACTTAAAGGCCGCCTATTTGACCCCTTTTTCAAGATTTAGGTTTAGTTTTCTAGATTAAGTTTTTTTGTGTCTCCTGAATGTGTCTGTAAAGTTTCAGCTCAAAACACCCATCAGGTTATTTATTATACCTTTCAGAACATTTCTGCTCTTAACCACCATGTAGCTGTTTTTGTTGCCTGTGCCTTTAAAGCTAGTTCTCCCCACGCAGCATTCACACATGCCTGTCAGAGTGTTTATCAATCTCCGGCTGCGTCAGATAAACAGCACAGTGACAGACATGAAGGAGGCAGATCTCACGTAACGTTGGTGAGAAATACTACAGTAAGAACTTTCCTAATAATGACTTGATATATTTGTTGTGGAGTGAATTCAAGCCTTTCTGCAATGATGAGTCACACACAGTGTCGTTACAAAGTTCACGCACAAACACACACACACACACATTTTGCACTGTTTTGCATGACAAATGTGACAGAATACGCATTAATATCCACTGCTGTATGGACACCCGTTATGTTAATGTACAAATAAACCTGATTTAACGTCCACAACCCGGGACTGAAGCGTCTTCTTTTATAATAGTACTGACACTACGTGGCTGTGGTGATGAAGACTCTAAAATCGCTGTAATTCGTTACACACATGCACTGTTTTAAAAAAGTTGATCTTGATCAAATTTGATGATGACTGATGATCCAACACAATCTCACGGCAATTCGTAACTTTTTGATTTAGTGGCTAATTCGTACGAATTCGTACGATCTAATTCGTACAATTTAGTGCGATTTGCTCATCCCCCAATGACGGTTGGGTTTAGGGGTGGGGTTAGGTGCCACGCCTCCTTTTTAAAATCGTACAATTTCGTACGACTGAACTCGTACGAATTCATACGAATTAGCCACTAAACTGACGAAACGTAAAATACGTATGTTTTCTCGTGAGATCAGGCTGGATGATCACAGAGAGCTGAACAGATCTTTTAATCCCAGTTGCTTTGCACACATTCTGTCTTGTTGATATGATTATACGCAGAGACATATGAATACGCGGCTGTCAATCAAATCAGTGGGCGGGGAAACCGCACTCCTACATCAAGTTGTGGTGGGCCTCAAAATGGGAGGGTTTTAGATCCTATTTTAACATCAGGAAATTTAAATAAGAGACTTGTTGGGTTTATATCACTCCAATATGACTGTGGACACACCGTACTACACACAGCTCTGTCTAAACAGCTTACAAAAGATGACTGTCGTCATAGGTGCCCTTAAATGTAGAGCATTGGCTGTAAACTGTAAATGTGCAGTATGCGGCTCTTCTGGTAGTAAACTTGTGCTGTAGTTCCTCGACCCACAGCATTAATCCTGTGATATGAATTGCCTGGGTAAAAAATGTGTTTTTATCTCACGTTTGCTCGCACCATCTGTTAGGTTTATGGTATAGTTTAGCGTAGCTGCATTGTTATTTTCCACTGTAACAGAGCTATTGCTGCACTTGCCGGAAACAATTCATTATGTTTTGCAAAAATGAACCAATATGAATGCTTTTTAGACAGGTTGTTTATTAATCTAACTTCTGCAATGGAAAAACAATGCATTGCTTGTTTGTGAACATGCAGCGAAATAAATATTGCATATTTTAGGCTTTGTAGAAATGTATAGCTTAAGTCATGTACAGTAATTCCACTGAGCCTTGGATGGTGTGTGTGTGTGATCTGAAGAGGTGCTTTTATAGCCCCTAAAGGAACTGTTATGCATTTAACTTTGAGTTCCCTCAGCCGCACTGTCACTTAATTTGATTTGATCAAAATGTCACAACTGGTACAGAGAGGAGACGCTAATCCTGTAAAAGAGTGAGCGCAAAGGACAAATCCGTCTCTCAAGCCCTTCTCCAGGTGTCTCAGCACCACAGAAGTCAAATAAATCTGACAAGACATACTTTTGGGGACATCTTCATTTGTAAAAACTGAATACAGTTTGGCGGTTCATTCCGCTGTGGCGACCCCGGATTAATAAAGGGACTAAGCCGAAAAGAAAATTAATGAATGAATACAGTTTCCTGGTAACTGGTCATATATTAAAAGTAATAGAACTCAATATCTGCACCTATACACTGTGAAAAGTGTTTAGACGATTTTACCACACTGTAAAAAGTGTTTACTTTAAAAAGGGGAGTAAATCTATTGCCTTACTTAATTTATAATGAATTTACTCAATAATTTTAAGGCAAGGGCAACACAGTGTCTCAGTGGTTAGCACTGTCGCCTCAAAGCAAGAAGGTAGCTGGTTCGAGCCCTGGCTGGTCAATTGGCGTTCCTTTCTGGAGTTTGCATGTTCTCCCTGTGTTGCCGTGGGTTTCCTCCGGGTGCTCCGGTTTCTCCAACAGTCCAAACACATTCGCTATAGGGGAATTGAATAAACTAAATTGGCTGTTGTGTATGTGTGAATGAGTGTGTATTGATGTTTCCCATTGCTGGGATGCAGCTGGAATCACATCTGGTGTGTAAAACATCTCCTGGATAAGTTGGCGGTTCATTCGGCTGTAATGCCTCCCTGATAATTAAGGGACTAAGCTGAAGGAACAAATGAATATTTGTTTTTTCCTACTATGGAAATCAATACTTACATGATTTTAAACATTTTTCTGAATATCTTCTTTTGTATTCATTGCAATGGATCAAATATGATCCTGTAATGAATGATAAAGATATGACATAAAGATATGACAAAGATATTCATTACTGGATCATATTTGATGCATTGCAATGAATACAAAAGAAGATATTTAGAAAAATGTTTAAAATCGGGTAACTACTGATTTCCATAGTAGGGTAAAAACAAATATTGTGAAAGTCAATTGTCAAATAGTTAATGGTCAATGGTTACAGGTTATCAACATTTTTCAAAATATCTTCTCACAGTTTTTCTCAGTCGCTCTGGTACATTTCTCAGATCAGAATTGAAATTGTGCAAAACAGTGAGTGCATTTCTCAAAACAACATGTGCAAATAGCAAAACACCATGGATTGCCTGCAAAAGCCTTGCTCAAAATCCTTGGTTCATCTCTCAGAACTACATTTCTGTATCAATGAATGTGTCAGTGCCATCAGAATGAAAAGTCCTTGTGTCATTGTGTGCGGATAAGACAGTCAAATGATTTAGTCATGTTGTCAATATAACTGTGTACTCTGGAGGGGTGTCTGATGTAAACTATGGCTATATATATATATATATTTTGCTCTTTGTACTGTACTTTGTTGGCAGATCGTGTCATTGTGATACAGAAAGGAAAAGACAGCACTGCACAGCACAAAGAAAAACAAAACAAAAGTAGAAATTTGAACATGCAGTAGGAATCTCCTTTGAGTTGCACCTTAGAAAAAGTCAAGGTTCAGCTGGGTGAATTGTAGACAGATTTACAAAACAGAAAACAAAGTCTAAAGGAAATGTATAGAAAAATGCATTATGACAAGATATTCTGACAACTTATTCAGCCATTTTGCATGTTAAGACATGTCATGAACAAATGATTAAATGTTGTGGGGGTGGGACTGTGCAGATAGAGAACAAAATAATACACTTTGATCAACATGACATAAGCAATTGATAATGTAGGAAAGAGCACCTATTTTATTTGTGCGTAATTATTTGCATCTTCTGTCTCGCTACAATCCAACTCGCTCTTTAAGGTCTCAAAACTTAGGGCTTCTGGTAGTACCTAGAATAGCAAAGTCGAGTAAAGGAGGTCGAGCCTTCTCATTTATAGCTCCAAAACTCTGGAATAGCCTTCCTGATAACGTCCGAGGCTCAGACACACTCTCCCAATTCAAAACTAGATTAAAGACCTATCTGTTCAGTAAAGCATACACTTAGTGCACCACTTATCGGGCTTCCACACAGGTTATGCATCTTGTTGATATACACTGTGAACAGCAGCTATGCTAATTATTCTCTTTATTCTCCATTTCCACCTGGGGATACTCTTCCCGAGGCCCTCAGACTATGCAGAGTCACTGATTCGATCCAAGACCAACGACGAGATGAACCAAGGTTTCCATATCCTGGACCAGGCCGTATCCTGAGCAGCTACTGTGGTGGTCATGGAGGAGTGGAGAACATGAGACTGTTTCCTGTGACGCTCCAGAGACAGACGAGTCTTCGCTGAGGCCAGCTTCCAGCCTCCGCCACTGAGACTGCAGCTCTGCATAAGACGTTTGGCCAGCGGAGAAATTAAAATGGTCGTGCCCAACTGAGCCTGGTTTCTCTCAAGGTTTTTTTTCTTCACTTCCGCCGTTAGTGAAGGTTTTTTTCCCTCTCCGCTGTCGCCACTAGCTTGCATGGTTCAGGATCTGTAGAGCTGCGCATTGATGGATTTGCTCTTCAGTGTTTGGACTCTCAATAGTGATTATTAAACCACACTAAACTGAGCTCAACTGAACTTAAACACTACAAACTGAACTACACTGTTCCTATTTACTGTGACCTTCTATGTGAAGCTGCTTTGACACAATCTACATTGTATAAGCGCTATACAAATAAAGGTGAACTGAATTGAATTGATTTGCATGGATGTACAAATGCATTTGCAACTTGTTCAAAGAAATGAGAAGCTGCTTTTTTAATGTGCACAACTGACAATGATGTTTTGAGAATTTCAATTCTGATCTGAGAACTGTCCCAAAGCGACTGAGAAAAACTGTAATATCTTAAATGGCATTTTATGAGTTCTCCTAAAAAAAATCACAGATAATAAAAGAGGTTATGACGTGCCACTGATTGAAAGTGTATAGTAACATGATGTGTGAGTGGACTGTGAATCGATTTTTAAAGTAGTTCTAGGAGAGAGAAAGAGGGAGAGAGAGCCTAATTAGTTATGATATTGCCCCTCAATGTAATAATTAGTCATTCTGACACTGAAATTAATAACAGGAACATCATGTCCAATCACACGTCTTTGATGAATGGTCCTGCTGGCTTTCTTGTGTTTATATGTGCAGGTCACATCTGCTAACATGCTCATCACTGGAGGAAACATCCTGTAAAAATATGTATTCAAAATGTAATGTAACCCTGTGACATGAACTGTTTAGACTAGTTTATACAGTAGAATAAGAGTCTGAAATAAAAATAAAGCACCCTAGAAAAACTTTAGTATCTTTGGAGTCTTTCCATTACACAAAACATACTTTAGATTATTAAAATATTCTTCCTGTTATTGTACAATTGTTTTTTTAAGGAGTGATGTCTGAAATTATTCTTTTTTGTGACTTTTTTGTTACTTATTTTTTAGGATTATTAGATAGATAGATAGATAGATAGATAGATAGATAGATAGATAGATAGATAGATAGATAGATAGATAGATAGATAGATAGATAGATAGATAGATAGATGGATGGATGGATGGATGGATGGATGGATGGATAGACAGACGATGATAGACAGATAGATAGATAGATAGATAGAATGGTGTAGATAGATAGACAGACAGACAGACAGATAGATAGATAGATAGATAGATAGATAGATAGATAGATAGATAGATAGATAGATAGATAGATAGATAGATAGATGGATGGATGGATAGACAGACGATGATAGACAGATAGATAGATAGATAGATAGAATGGTGTAGATAGATAGACAGACAGACAGATAGATAGATAGATAGATAGATAGATAGATAGATAGATAGATAGATAGATAGAATGGTATAGGTAGGTAGATAGATAGATAGATAGATAGATAGATAGATAGATAGATAGATAGATAGATAGATAGATAGATAGATAGATAGATAGATAGATAGATAGATAGATAGAATGGTGTAGGTAGACAGACAGACAGACAGACAGACAGACAGATAGATAGATAGAATGGTGTAGGTAGATAGATAGATAGATAGATAGATAGATAGATAGATAGATAGATAGATAGATAGATAGATAGATAGATAGATAGATAGATAGATAGATAGATAGATAGATAGATAGATAGATAGATAGATAGATAGATAGATAGATGGATGGATGGATAGACAGACGATGATAGATAGATAGATAGATAGACAGACAGACAGACAGACAGACAGACAGACAGACAGACAGACAGACAGATAGATAGATAGATAGATAGATAGATAGATAGATAGATAGATAGATAGATAGATAGATAGATAGATAGATAGATAGATAGATAGATAGATAGAAAGACTTTAAATTACACCTATTTTATGTTCAACAGACAGAAAAGTAAATGGTGAGTAAATCATGGCAGAATGTTTTGTTTTTGTGAATTATCAATGTTTACTATATTCCGTTAATCCAAACATGTACACTTCACCCACTGGAATAATTGTAAAGATTAAAGTGGCAACTGTAAACGAAGCAAAATGACTAAATTGTATATATACTTAAAAGGTACAGTATAAACCCCTTCAAGTAATAATTTACTTAAAGGCACAGTTCACTCAAAAAATTGAATTCTTTATTTTGTTTAAAAGTTTTATTTTAAGTTTATTTCTTCTGTATTAGCAAGCAAATAAAATAGGAAAAACAAATACAAAGTCGCTGATTACAGGTTTCTAGTTTTCTTCAAAACACATTATTTTGTCTTCAACAGAAGAAAGAAACTCAAACAGCTTTGGAACTAGTAAATTGTAAGTAAAGTGATGACAGTGTTATCAGTTTTGGTGAACTATCAATGTTTTCGAGTTCAACAAGCGGCCATGATAACAACAAATGCTCCCGCTTATCGGCCATTTGATTAAAAGTGACATAAAAGTGCCTCAGGCTTCTGTTTTAATCTATTACAGGGCAGTTTTCAGGTCAGGTTTTTAATTTTACAGGAGTTCAGTGGTCACGGCAGCCACGGAGCGGCGCAGGACTCTCTGTGTGAGTGGGTTGTGTGTGTGTGTGTGTGTGTGCGGGGCGGCTCCAGTTTCAAACACAGCGCCCATCTTTAACACAACACAACCGGACAGTCTTCGTCCTGTGTCGAATTCCCGCCGCTCATGTAAGTAATTCTCTTCAGAACTCCGCATTCTGCGTGTTCGCCGCGGTGTCTTTGATGTTCGGATACATTGTAACAGTTCGCGCTTTTCTTGGAATGCAACAATGTGGCGCGCGCATCATCGATGCTTTGATAACCGCCGCTCGAGTGTCTGTGTACTAACATCGCTTCATGTACTCCGTTTACTCCGTTTTGTAAACTTTTCCCGTCGTTTTTTTTCGCCTCAGCAGCCTGTTGCTTCACCGCTTCTCGGTAGGAAAAGCGGATTTTATTCCCGACGGGCCTGCGGACACAAAGAGATCAGCGAGTAACGGGACACGCGTTATCTGACACACCGATGTCCCAAACACGCACTTTTAGGAAACATTATGCTACATAATGAACATGTTACATGCTTTTATGATGCACTCAATGTGGATTTAGTTGTTTTACTTTATTTTAGATCCATATTTGCGTTACATTGTATAAATTAAGGCATTTGAATGAAAGATGATTCGATCAAAGAGTGAATTAAACAAATCAAGTTACTCTAACTATCGATATACTCAAAGTATACCTCACTTGTGACAGTTTACACCAGCAGCAACAATTGTTGCTAAAGTTAGCGTACTTGGTTACCAAGGAGACGAGTGTGTCAGTGACGAGCATGAGATGTGTGAGACATGAATTGAATCAATGTAAAAAAGATGCATGTGAATTTATGCGTTTTATTGATTGTTCTTATCAGCATGATAAAATTTAGATACTTCTAAATCAGTATGATGCGAACAAATCATGCAAATTTAGCAGTTTTTATAGTGCATTTTGACATTAACCCTCTACTGCACTGTTTCCCAACCCTGTTCCTGGAGGCACACCAACAGTTCATGTTTTGGATGTCTCCCTCATCTGACCCATTATTGTCAGGTGTTGGAGTGTCTTCTAATGTTCTGATGAGTTGTTGCCATGAACAAAAATTAAGTTTCCTCCAAAATAGCCAAACCGTTTCTTTGTTTTCTGTGTAGGCTTGTATTTTGCAGTGCTTTAAAATACTCAAAAATGTCTCTGTCAATGTTTTCGAACAATTATATTTGATTTACCAAAGTCACACATCCATAACAGAGAGATGTCACATCCATAACGAAGCTTGTTCCTCATAAATGCAAAAATGTAAACTCAAATAAAATCAATCATGTTTGTTTTATAGTGATCCGACTCTTATCCTTTTGATTAGCATCGTTTCTTTTGGGTTGTGCCGTTTAATTCACAGAATTTCTACAAAAGTATGCTGTATACCAGAGGTGGGCAAACTCGGTCCTGGAGGGCCGGTGTCCTGCACAGTTTAGCTCCAACTCTGATCAAACACACCTGCTTATAGATAGTTAGTGATCTTGAAGACACTGATTAGCATGTTCAGGTGTGTTTGAGTAGAGTTGAAGCTAAACTATGCAGGACACCGGCCTTCCAGGACCGAGTTTGCCCACCACTGTTGTATACTGTAACTTGCACACTTTTTTGTCACACCCATAACTCATGTTTATTTTCAATATTAAAATATAGAAAATGTTTACAGATTGATTTTTTTTCTGCTCCCACAACTCTGTGGCTAGTTGTTTTAAAAAATATAAAGAAATATTTCAATATAATGTTAACAATACTTCCTCTGTCGATTTATGTTTTGAGATTTTACTGCAAAAGTCACATCTATAATGCTGGAGTTGCTCATATACTACACTACGCCTGTCATATCTGCCTCTGAGCTAACTTACCTGAACGGTCTCCATCACTGCTCTTATCAAATGTCCAATCTGCATCATTCTCATGGTCAGTAAAACCCATCTCATCCTCACTTTCATCTGCAGGAAGAGCCAGTGCTGTCCTTTTCTTCTTTCACTTACCAACATGACAGTCCTCACTAATACACTGTTCCCTGTATTCATATCTAATCAAAAGTATTGCCTTTAAAATCTGATTTTATCCTTAATGCAAATGCCATTACCATATGACTAATCGACATTTGCATTCAGCAACTACTCACAATAAACGGCAGTCTGTCAGAAATCACTCCACAGAAAAGCACTGCACGTCATGTGACTTAACCAAAGCACATCATTGGCTAAACTAAGGTCTTCTCTTTCCTACAAAAAAACTGAATATTCGTCTTAAAGAAACAGTGGCAGGGAAATGAACATAAGTATCATGTTGCCATATGGCAACACCATGCGGTAGAGGGTTAAATTATAGATCCAAAATGAGTATTTGAGATGTATGGATGGATGGATAGATAGATAGATAGATAGATAGATAGATAGATAGATAGATAGATAGATAGATAGATAGATAGATAGATAGATAGATAGATAGATAGATAGATAGATAGATAGATAGATGGAATGGTATAGATGGATAGATAGATGGATGGATGAATAGATGGAATGGTGTAGATGGATGGATGGATGGATGGATGGATAGATAGATAGATGGAATGGTATAGATAGATAGATGGATAAATGGATGGATGCATGGATAGATAGAAGGAATGAGATGGATGGATGGATGGATGGATGGATAGATAGATGGATGGATGGATGGATGGATGGATGGATAGATGGAATGGTATAGATAGATAGATGGATGGATGGATAGATAGATGGAATGGGATAGATGGATAGATAGATGGAATGGTATAGATAGATAGATAGATAGATAGATAGATAGATAGATAGATAGATAGATAGATAGATAGATAGATAGATAGATAGATAGATAGATAGATAGATGGAATGGTATAGATAGATAGATAGATAGATAGATAGATAGATAGATAGATAGATAGATAGATAGATAGATAGATAGATAGATGAAATGGTATAGATAGATAGATAGATAGATAGATAGATAGATAGATAGATAGATAGATAGATAGATAGATGGAATGGTATAGATAGATAGATAGATAGATAGATAGATAGATAGATAGATAGATAGATAGATAGATAGATAGATAGATAGATAGATAGATAGATAGATAGATGGAATGGTATAGATAGATAGATAGATAGATAGATAGATAGATAGATAGATAGATAGATAGATAGATAGATAGATAGATAGATGAAATGGTATAGATAGATAGATAGATAGATAGATAGATAGATAGATAGATAGATAGATAGATAGATAGATAGATAGATAGATAGATAGATAGATAGATAGATAGATAGATGGAATGGTATAGATAGATAGATAGATAGATAGATGGAATGGTATAGATAGATAGATAGATAGATAGATAGATAGATAGATAGATAGATAGATAGATAGATAGATAGATAGATAGATAGATAGATAGATGGAATGGTATAGATAGATAGATAGATAGATAGATAGATAGATAGATAGATAGATAGATAGATAGATAGATAGATAGATAGATAGATAGATAGATAGATAGATAGATAGATAGATAGATAGATAGATAGATGGAATGGTATAGATAGATAGATAGATAGATAGATAGATAGATAGATAGATAGATAGATAGATAGATAGATAGATAGATAGATAGATAGATAGATAGATAGATAGATGGAATGGTATAGATAGATAGATAGATAGATAGATAGATAGATAGATAGATAGATAGATAGATAGATAGATAGATAGATGGAATGGTATAGATAGATAGATAGATAGATAGATAGATAGATAGATAGATAGATAGATAGATAGATAGATGGAATGGTATAGATAGATAGATAGATAGATAGATAGATAGATAGATAGATAGATAGTTGGATGGATGGCTGGATGGATGGATGGATAGATAGATGGAATGAGATGGATGGATAGATAGATGGAATGGTTTAGATGGATGGATAGATAGATAGATAGATAGATAGATAGATAGATAGATAGATAGATAGATAGATAGATAGATAGATAGATAGATAGATAGATAGATAGATAGATAGATAGATAGATGGAATGGTATAGATAGATAGATAGATAGATAGATAGATAGATAGATAGATAGATAGATAGATAGATAGATAGATAGATAGATAGATAGATAGATAGATAGATAGATAGATGGAATGGTATAGATAGATAGATAGATAGATAGATAGATAGATAGATAGATAGATAGATAGATAGATAGATAGATAGATAGATAGTTGGATGGATGGCTGGATGGATGGATGGATAGATAGATGGAATGAGATGGATGGATAGATAGATGGAATGGTTTAGATGGATGGATAGATAGATAGATAGATAGATAGATAGATAGATAGATAGATAGATAGATAGATAGATAGATAGATAGATAGATAGATAGATAGATAGATAGATAGATAGATAGATAGATGGAATGGTATAGATAGATAGATAGATAGATAGATAGATAGATAGATAGATAGATAGATAGATAGATAGATAGATAGATAGATAGATAGATAGATAGATAGATAGATAGATAGATAGATAGATAGATGGAATGGTATAGATAGATAGATAGATAGATAGATAGATAGATAGATAGATAGATAGATAGATAGATAGATAGATAGATAGATAGATAGATAGATAGATAGATAGATAGTTGGATGGATGGCTGGATGGATGGATGGATAGATAGATGGAATGAGATGGATGGATAGATAGATGGAATGGTTTAGATGGATGGATAGATAGATAGATAGATAGATAGATAGATAGATAGATAGATAGATAGATAGATAGATAGATAGATAGATAGATAGATAGATAGATGGAATGGTATAGATAGATAGATAGATAGATAGATAGATAGATAGATAGATAGATAGATAGATAGATAGATAGATAGATAGATAGATAGATAGATAGATAGATAGATGGAATGGTATAGATAGATAGATAGATAGATAGATAGATAGATAGATAGATAGATGGAATGGTATAGATAGATAGATAGATAGATAGATAGATAGATAGATAGATAGATAGATAGATAGATAGATAGATAGATAGATAGATAGATGGAATGAGATGGATGGATGGATGGATGGATGGATGGATGGATGGATGGATGGATGGATGGATGGATGGATAGATGGATAGATAGATAGATAGATAGATGGAATGGTTTGGATGGATGGATGGATAGATGGAATGGTATAGATGGATGGATGGATAGATGGATAGATAGATAGATAGATAGATAGATGGAATGGTTTGGATGGATGGATGGATAGATGGAATGGTATAGATGGATGGATGGATGGATGGATAGATAGAAAAAAAAAGAGATAGATGGATGGATGGATAGGGGGGGTAAATAAATTGTAAATAAATCAAAGGTTTACACTGAGGTAACACTATTTGAGTTCCTAGTAACTTCCTAATAAATTATTTTACATGTCTTTCCTTTGTAAACTAAACTAGCGAAACTACATTTAGATTTTGTGTCCGAAAATAAATGTAAATTACTAAAGTATAAGAAAATAATTCTGCCAACAAATATATGAAATATTTTAGATCTACGCTGATTTGTAAATCAGAGTTGTAACTAAACAGTGATTGCAGGTTTACAATAAAATACGACACATTTTTGTACAGAAAAAACAACTTGGCGACAGGAAATCTCCATGGGGCCCCCAATAAATGCCTAGAAGTATAAATTATACCTATAAATTATGTATAACATTGTTTTGGTGTATAGTAAGGGTCCAACAAATACAATGTAATTACAATTACACAAATTTGTCCCCCATCCTGAATCATGGAGCAGTCCAGCAGTCAAATCAGGTAAAGGTTTAGTTTTAAAAACAAAATACTTTATTTATTATTTTTTAGTTTGAGGAAACAAATCATTAAATATGTAATAAGATTAAAAAACGAGTGCATTTAAGACTGTTTGGCCCCTTGGCTGGAATTGCTTAGAGCCCCCAAATCAATAAATCCGCTCCTGGCTATAGGTGAATGGAAGAAGCTAAATTGGCCGTCGTTTATGTGTGTGAATGAGTGTGTATGGATGTTTCCCAGTACTGGGTTGTGGCTGGAAGGGCATCCGCTGTGTAAAACATATGCTGGATAAGTTGGTGGTTCATTCCGCTGTGGCGACCCCTGATGAGTAAAACGATGGAAAATGAATGCGTATAAGACCCATTTCTGTGACTCAGTGTTTATTTGCAGTATTCGTTCATCCTTTTGGTGGTCATGTCAGTCAGTGAGTTCATTTATCTTACATCTTTACTTAATGTCTGTAATGTGGTCTCAAATAGTGGAGTTTTGAAGCAGTCTGGTGACCATTTTTTGCTCTCTTTATCAGACCAAAATGTTTCCAACAGCTGCTGAGGGAACGGGCTGTATTTAACATGCAGAGAACATGCCAGCGACGTCTGTGTGACAACACACTGGGATATTGCATTCATTACACAATGGCAGAGTATTAAAACGTTTGCTAATATAGTATTGATCTGGGGCAGTTGGTAGCACAATCGCCTCACAGCAAGAAGGTCGCTGGTTCAAGCCCCAGCTGGGTCAGTTGGCATTTCTGTGTGGAGTTTGCATGTTCTCCCCGTGTTGGCGTGGGTTTCCTCCGGGTGCTCCTGTGTGAATTGTGAAAGGTGAATTAGGTAAGCTAAATTGTCTATAGTGTATGTGTGTGAATGAGTGTGTGTGAATGTTTCCCAGTGATGGGTTGCAGCTTGAAGGGCATCCGCTACATAAAACATATGCTGGATAAGTTGGCGGTTCATTCCACTGTGGCGACCCCAGATTAATAAAGGGACTAAGCCAAAAAGAAAATGAATGAATGAATGAGTATTGATCTGTGTTTGGTGGGGTTTATTGCATGCACGTTTTGTTGTTGTTTTCAGAAATGGTTTGCATGTTTTCCTGTTCTTGTAGCATTATGCGACCAGACCAATGGCGTAGATTTAGGGTGGACAGAGGGGACACGTCCCCACCAATATCCCCCAACTATTAAAATGTCCCCACCAACAATTTAATTCACTGTAAAAAAAAAATTGCGCTGTCATTAATAAACTAAACATGCAGAAAGGGTTAAATCACATTCTCTCCTCGGGTCACCCCCCCACTCCCCCCCCAACACATATGATCATTGTGATTGGCTGTGCCTTTCCCTGCTGTCACGTGAGAGGCTGTAGCTGCTCTCAGATCAGATACAAGTAACAAGCGCCAAAATTGTGCTGGTGAATTTCACGTGCAAGAATAAGGTGTGTGAAGGTGTGTGACGCACGCAAGTGAGAATGGGGAAAAAAGGTGGACATCAGGAGCTATTTCAGCGAAAAGTGTAAGTCACAAACTCTAGTTCGCTACTGAATGAGTCCATCATGATAATGCTGTTAATGCTCGTGTTTTCCACACTTTAACACAGTCTATCATTATAGCAGACTGATATATTCTGTGCATAACATACCCTGAAAACTAACTGCAGAATAAACAGCTACATGTAAAAGTATATGACCCCTGCCAGTTCTCCTCATCTCTCAGAGTAGCATGTGCAATTTGATTAATTAATAATATATTTTAATAGCAGTTAAATAATTAATAGCTATATATATATATATATATATATATATATATATATATATATATATATATATATATATATATATATATATATATATATATATATATATATATATATATATATAAATATATATATATATTGTATTCACCCGTCCCCACCTATGTCAAGTGCAACCCTACGCCCTTGGACCAGACTTCAGTATATGTGAAGGAAGGAAAGACTTGATCATCTTGTTTAGCTTCTTGCTCTAGATGTCACCGCCAACATTAATTAAAACTGCAGGGAAGCGTCACAGGACGAAGTTAATCCTCACGTAAGAGCATTAGCCCGTATAAAGACAGCAGTCAGGCTAATGTGTAGAGGGCATTTAGAGCAGAGGAGAGTACACCAGTCAGTCTTAAGTTAATACTGTGCTCATTCAGTTAGCCATTTTGATTCTGGACACAGGGCGGCACGGTGGCTTAGTGGTTAGCACTGTCACCTCACAGCAAGAAGGTCGCTGGTTTGAGTCCCAACAGAGTCGGTTGGCATTTCTGTGAGAAGTTAGCTTGTTCTGCCAGTGTTGGCGTGGGTTTCCTCTGGGTGCACCGGTTTCCCCCACAGTCCAAACACATGCCTTATATAGGGGAATTGATGAAGTAAACTGGCCGTAGTGTGTGAGTGAATGAGTGTGTATGGTTTCCCAGTACTGGGTTGCAGCTGGAAAGGTATCCACTGTGTAAAACATATGCTGGAATAGTTGGCGGTTCATTCCGCTGTGGTGACCTCTGATGAATAAAGAGACTAAGCCGAAGGAAAATGAATGAATACTATAGTATTTTAGTTGACAGTACTTTACTGTGATTGCAGCTGACCCGTCAGAACCAGCAGAGCGTCTCTAGAAATATCAGTTCTCTGATAACACACACTGCAGATGCTGTCCAGACCTCTGATAGGTGAAGTTTATCTGAACACACGCTGGGCTGTTTCACATCTCCTCCTCCTCCCGGTGTGGCCAGTGATGATAAAAGCTCACATTAGTTTGTGCTTAAACCCACAATGGCAGCTTTTCACTGTAGTGCCATGGGAACCATCAAAGCCTGTCTGCCCACGAGTCACATGACCAAGACTGCAGATGCACTGATTAAAACTCGACAACCTAGAAATGATATAGTATTATTTATTTTGGGCTGGGTGGTACCGTATGATGTTATATATTGTTAACATGGAATGAAATGTTTATCGTAATAAATTTTTTAGTTTTACATACACTGAAAAAAGTATTAATTGGATTTACTCAATTTTATTAAGGGCGACACGGTGGCTCAGTGGTTAGCTCTGTCACCTCACAACAAGAAGGTATTTACATCATGATGAGCATGTTATTTTACATTTGATTGTTCAACTTCTGTACTTAAATACTGTTAAACTCCCTAGAAAATCATAAAGGAGTGCTTATTTATTTATTTTTACTTGTAATTTACTATAATTTATGCAGAAGCACTGCATAGTAAGACTTGATGTTCCCAGTCGATCTAATTAAACGAAATCTGTCCAAATAGAGCTGTTCAAATCATCTGGTGATATTACAATTATATCAGGGGTGGCACGGTGGCACAGTGGGTAGCACGATCGCCTCACAGCAAGAAGGTCACTGGTTCGAGCCCCAGTTGGGCCAGTGTGTGTTTCTGTGTGGAGTTTGCATGTTCTCCCTCTGGGTGCTCCGGTTTCCCCCCCAAGACCAAACACATGCGCTATAGGGGAATTGATGAACTAAATTGGCCAAATTGTATGAGCGTGTGTGTGAATGATTGTGTATGGGTGTTTCCCAGTGATGGGTTGCAGCTGGAAGGGCAAAACAATAAAACAATAAATGTGTAAAACAATATATGCTGGATAAGTTGGCGGTTCATTCCACTGTGGCGACCCCTGATGAATAAAGGGACTAAGCTGAAGGAAAATTAATGAATTAATATATGCATGTGTTGAATTATATTACTTATTCCAATATACTTGTATTGTTACTAAGTTAGGAATAAAGTACATCCAGTCTGTGTTATTTAGCAGTTGTTATTTGGGAATAACATACATTGGAATGTCCCGACTGACCAATCAAAATCAACTATTTTAGATAGTCTTCTAATAAGGTATAATAAAAGACCCTTTGACTATCAATTAGACAGCAGAAGGGATTTTGTCAACTAAAGGCGGCTCACACTGTGAGATTTTCTATAATCCTGAATGATTCTAGCATGTCAGACTTTATGAACAGCTCCCATGTCACACTGTAAGATCTCAGCTGTCATAATGTCAGACTGAACGTCAATAAAGATGCACCAAACACAGAAGAAAACTCCCCTGGAGTTTGACGTGATCCACCCGTGACACTTTCACTATCCTGCGTTCTGAAATGATTCCTCACAGCAAACGTAAACAATCTGTAGAGGTATTTTACATACAGCAGGTCTCAATGATAAAACCAGGAGGTTTTGACATTTCCTCGTGGTCTTATGAATTGTCGTATAGATTCTGTCATGAGATTTGGCGCTCCTATTGGTTCTTGGATTAACGCTCATCGCAGCTGTTGTCACACAGCAGGAAAGTTTCTGAAATCTCTGACACCGTCAGAACTACATCGGAGGAAAAATCTGATCGCAAGCACTAAGCGGCTGTCTGTGAACATGTCAAACCAACGATCGAAGATCACCGATTTTAGCCCAGGATTTCAGGAATCTTTTAGGATTTCCCAAATTTGATGACAAAATTGTTGCTGAAATCTCACAGAGTGAGCAGGGCTTACGTTTTCAGCATCACGTCCATCATTTTAGTGGACTTGCATATCTCATATAGGCATGGGCAGGAATAAGATTCTGACGGTATGATAACCTTGGATATAAACATCACGGTTTCATTGTATTGTGATCACTGCTCTAAAATCTGTTTGTTTTAATGGTCTGGGTGAAAAACAAAAAACTTTTTTCCCCTTTGAGCACAAAATATTTTATTTTTAGAAACATTTAAAGGATTTTGTAACAGTAAACATGTCAGGCTAAATAAATCAAATAACTCACTGACTTCTGCTGTCTTCATTCGTTTCAAAAACACTGATTTCTTTACAATATAAAACAGCATCTTTGGATATCTTTTCTGCTGGAGATACTGTTGTCCTAAAAACAGAAAAAAGGTAAAAAAAATCGTACTCATCACATACCTCAGCAACAGTATAGCAGACAAAATGTTGGCGATGTTAAAACCTTGCCTTTTCCAAACCGCGGTATACCTTACAAACGGTTATCGTCT
>NC_079441.1:72230537-72238037 GCF_903798145.1 Danio aesculapii | reverse complement strand
GGTGGATTTACTCTAGAACAGCAGGTGCGAATGGCACTCGCGGTTGAAATTTGAGATCTGAAAAAGCGTACACATCGGCCTCTGGTGGACTTACATGAGAACAGGAGGCACGAATGGCACCCGCGAGAGAAATTTGAGATCTGAAAAAGCGTACACAGCGGCCTCTGGTGGATTTACTCTAGAACAGCAGGTGCGAATGGCACTCGTGAGAGAAATTTGAGGTCTGAAAAAGCATACACAGCGGCCTCTGGTGGACTTACATGAGAACAGCCGGTGCGAATGGCACTCGTGAGAGAAATTTGAGATCTGAAAAAGCATACACATCGGCCTCTTGTGGATTTACTCTAGAACAGCAGGTGCGAATGGCACTCGTGAGAGAAATTTGAGATCTGAAAAAGCGTACACAGCGGCCTCTGGTGGATTCACGAAACGCATACCTCCTGGGTCGCATTTGCAGATCTCCAGAAATGTATACAGGGGTACGTATCCATAATGAGCCTGGGTTACATACCTGAGTGATTCAAGGCGCACACACACAGAAAAACACACACAGAATATAATGAGCATGCATGCTGTTGTTGTGTTTGAGTAAGTATCAGCTGTTATGATGTTAATCTTGCATTAACTGTGCTATGGCACGCTTTCACACTGTTTTAAATCTTCATCTCAGATGATTAGTGAAATCTCTTACAAGACAAATATTTGTGGATAAGACGGCGCTTTATTAGTGATGGCGGATGAGCAGGCCAGATGTAGAGGTGTTGTGTGTGTGTGTGTGTGTGTGTGTGTGTTTAAGTGTGTGCACGCTGGCAGCCATTCTGTCTGAAGTATGTGAGTTATGCAGGGGAGGAACAGAGGAATGGAGATTATCAAACCCAGCAGCTGCAGCAGCGTTCACTCACAGCAGAGCGTATCACTACCGAAAACCTAAAACCTTTAACGATTTAGCGTAAAACCTCCGATGTCAGTCGAACACTTACAAACACACCAAACAGAGAGGCAGAAAACCTTTAAGCGCACTTAACTGGATTGAATGTGCGCTTGGAGTTGAAATCTCTCAAGTACATTAACAATAACTACTAGAAGATAAACACACGTTGGTACCCTTTTTTTAAATAAGTGGTAAACCCTTTATCGTCACATTATCTGTGTGGTATTTTGAGGTGAAACTTCACATACACACACTAGGGACTTCAGAGACTTATTGTAAAAAGGGGCATAATACAGGTAGGTCTACTTTAAGCCTGTCTTACTCTTAAAAAAAAACAAACAACACAAATATTGCTGTGGTTGCACATATACTCAATAAGAGGATGTTTACAGCTTGTTCAAACTCATTCATTCATTTTCCTTTAGCTTATTTTTTTAAATATATTTATTATCTGTTGTTTGTCCTGTGTCTGTAATTCTGTTTCACTGTAGAAGCTCTGTCACCAAAACAAATTCCTCGTATGTGTGAACACACCTGGCAATAAAGCTCTTTTTGATTCTGATTCTGATTCTTAGTCCCTTATTTATCAGGGGTCACCACAGTGGAATGAACCGTCAACTATTCCAGCATATGATTTACACAGCGGATGTCCTTAGTTTATACAATTCCACCCGGAGGACACCCACTCCAACATGGAAACTCCACACAGAAATGCCAACTGAACTAGCCGGGACTCGAACAGCGACCTTCTTGCTGTGAGGCCACAGTGCTAACCACTGAGCCAGCGTGCCGCTTGCTTGTTCAGACTACTTATTTAAAATGAGCTGAATCAAAACACTTCTTTGGGAAAACTTAATTGTTTATGTTTAATCCACTTAAATTTGTAAAAACTAACTAGTTAACTTAATGGATTTGTGTTGGGACAACTTTTTTTTTGCTTGTTTATTTAACAGGGACATTACTCTTGGCATTGTTATACAAAGATAACCGATGTTGCATACATAGGGCATATAGCATGAAGCTAATTTGCAGCCCTCGTCCCTGGTTAGGCTTTACATAAAAAATAAACAATAATAAAAGTGACTTACAAATGAGGACAAGGAAGCAATTTACACATCTATTAGAGCAGCAGTGAATAAGTGCTATTCAGCTTATTCTCCGCGTACGAGCAGGCGCAGCCATTTGAATCATTTTAACTCGAAACTTCCGGTCTCGTTCACTTCCATTCATTTTTAAGTGAAGTTTTCAAACTAGTTTCGAGAGGAGCACGTGATATGATTGACTGCAGCTGGCCACTCATCTACATTCACTAGTTAGCCAATCAGATTAACCCCAACTCACTATAAGTAGCCTAGCTAGAACTACTCTCTTATCTTCGTTTTCCGAAGAAACCCCCCATCCACCCCTTCTCCTCCTTTTTTCTTTTACCACGGGGAGCTCTCGAGAACCACCTGATCTCGTACTCCCCTCATATGCTCTATGGACCAGGCGGGAGCCCTGGGCTCACCTATCTCCGAGCTCAGGGTTCTCTCCCGGGACAGCATGCCAAACTTGCTAACAGTTGTCAAACAATATGTAAGTGTGAACTCTTGAAATGTTAAAAACAGCTCGTTTTGCTGCTTGGTGTTACAAACTGATATTTTCTTATTATATTATTCTACTTTGTCTGTATCATCGTGTAAACACTTGTTTGTAGAGTAAGTAGTTTGACCATTTTCTTCCGTTTATTATTCCTAGTCATTTCTCCCATAGGCAGCTGAATCGGAAGTTCTAAAACAATCGCAAAAATATGCGCACTTCCGCATTGAAGAATAAGGTCAATAGGCAAGTTTCAGGTGTGTAAAGTCTAAGAAGCAAAGCATTTGTAATGTTTATTTATTTATTTTATTTATTTTTGAGAGAGAGTACAGAGTATAGCCAGAGAGGCAGTTGCAGATTAGGAAGGAAACAAACAAGTATAAAACACAATACAACAAACATGTACAAAATATATACAGATCCACAAATATAAAATGCAAGTCAGTCTGCATAAAGGCTAATGTAAACCTGACTAACCTGAAAGAGTAATACTTAATGCTCACATTGCTGTAAAGATTTCAACCATTCAGCTTTACAGAAAAAAACTGAGAGTTCTGATTGTAACTTTAAATCAACAGGCATGGCATTCCATAGATGTGAACCTTTCAGCGGATTCTACAATTCCCACTTACTGCCCCACTAGTCTTCGCCCCCTCAGTGCTGAATTTATGTACCAACTCACAGACTACTTTAGGGGCACGAGCATGTATACACTTAAACATGGTTTTTAAAAAAACATCAAAACTTAACAAGTTATACTTTTTAAGAATTTGACAATGGTGCCATTTTACTGGTGTCTGATCCATTACTTTTCAAGTTTGTTTGTAAAGTGACATTACAGGCTTAACTGGCTGAGTTGCTTGACCCCAGACTATTGCACAATAGGACATACGTGATAATATCATAGCATGCACAAACATTTGCGCTGCTTTAAGAGAAGGTCTTATCTGGAGCTGCACAATTAATCGAAAAAAGACCGCGATCTCGATTCGTCTTTATTTTAAGCAAAAAAAAATCGCGATTTTCATTTTAGCCAGAATCGTGCAGCTCTAGTCGTATCATACGAAAGCAGTTTAAAGGAATTGTGTGTAACCCAGCATTACAGTGTACACTGTAAAATGTGATTAGCTACTTAAAGTTAATCTAAAGAATATTTTTGGTGCTCGTTTAAACTACTTATTTCATGAGTTCACACTTGGAAATTGCTTAACGGTGTTAGCAGGATTTGCATGCTGTCCTGGAAGAGAACCCTGAGATCATATTATGATATAATATAGAGATAATTGAGCCCAGGGCTCCCGCCTGGTCAATAAGCATAAAAGGGGGCCCTAGATAGGTCTCAAGAGCTCCCCCTCTTTATTCTCTAATTCCACCTGGGGATACTCTTCCCGAGGCACTCAGACTATACAGAGTCACTGATTCGATCCAAGACCAACGACGAGATGATCCCAAGGTTTCCATAATCCTGGACCAGGCCGTATCCTGAGCAGCTACTGTGGTGGTCATGGAGGAGTGGAGAACATGAGACTGATTCCTGTGACGCTCCAGAGACAGACGAGTCTTCGCTGAGGCCAGCTTCCAGGCTCCGCCACTGAGACTGCAGCTCTGCACAAGACGTTTGGCCAGCGGAGAAATTAAAATGGTCGTGCCCAACTGAGCCTGGTTTCTCTCAAGGTTTTTTTTCTTCACTTTCGCCAATTAGTGAAGTTTTTTTTCCCTCTCCGCTGTCGCCACTGGCTTGCATGGTTCAGGATCTGTAGAGCTGCGCATCGTTGGATTTGCTCTTCAGTGTTTGGACTCTCAGTAGTGATTATTAACCACACTGAACTGAGCTCAACTGAACTTAAACACTGAAAACTGAACTACACTGTTCCAATTTACTATGATCTTCTATGTGAAGCTGCTTTGACACAGTCTACATTGTAAAAGCGCTTCACAAATAAAGGTGAATTGAATTGAATTAGTAAAGGAGGAAAAGGAAGGAGGGATTCTTCCAAAACAAACAGTAGGGTGAAATCAGTCTATTTATTGTAGGCCTGGATCAATCTGATTGGAATATTCCTGATTACAGATGAGAGACCAGCTGCAATCAATCATATCACGCACTCCTCTGGAAATGAGTTAATAAAACTTCACTTAAAATGAGTTGAGACAACACAATTCTTCAGGGTTTTTCAGGACATGAAGGGATTGTGTGGAACCCAACATTGTTTACAGTGCAGGTTTGTGTATTACAGTGAAGTAAACATCATGCTTGCATTATTAGCGCAAACTCCTTCAAAAACCTGAGAAGAGCTTCTCTCGCTCTGTTTGCTCTGCATTGCATTGTTGTGTATGCCAACTTCTGCTATGGCTGCCAGAATGCAGGAGCGAAAGAGAGAGAGGGAGAGACGCGAGTTCAAGTGTGAAGTGGAGCTGAAGTAATTTCTGAAATGCGGAGCAGCCAAACTGGAGGCCTAATCCTCTTACACGGGGAGACTAACAAACAGAGCTGACAGAGTTTTAGCGCTCGCTCAAAGCTTGTGCACGATCAGCAAGCGAGCCCAGAGTCTCCGCACTTAATCTGAAGGGCTTCTGGAAGACGTTTATGAACGTCGGCGTTTACTGCCGCACACTCGAGTGGCCGTAATAAAACCTGCAGAAAGAGTCACGCTGACCCCTCCTGCTGGAGTTTGTTAAAGGGACGCTTCACTAAAACTGATTAAAAACATTTTAGTGAACGTGCACATCTGAAGTGTGCTTTTTAAGGCCTTGCAGCTTTTTATAATATGTTAATGATGTGTTTATTGGTCATGCATGCATGTCAAGTGTGTGTTTACACTGAAAAATCTATGGAAAGGTGCACATTGAAATGGAAATGCATGTTTTTTGAGAATGGCCCCTAAGAACACTGGCAAGCGCACTTTTTAATTCTATATTATAATATCATATATAATATATTTTTAAGAGCATTGTCGCCTCACAGCAAGAAGGATCTTTGGTTCAAGTCCCTGCTGTGCCAGCTGGCGTATCTGTGTGGAGTTTGCATGTTCTCCCCGTGTTGGTGTGGGTTTCCTCCTGGTGCTCCGGTTTCCCCCACAGTGCTATATGAGGAATTGAATAAGCTAAATTAGCCGTAGTGTATGAGTGTATGAGTGTGTGTGCGTGTGTGTGTGTGTGTGTATGAGTGCATGTGTGTGAATGAGTGTGTATATAGGTGTTTTCTAGTACTGGGTTGCAGCTGGAAGGGTATCTGCTGCGTAAAACATATGCTGGAATAGTTGGCGGTTCATACCGCTGTGAGGACCACTGATAAAAAAGGGACTATGCCTGAATGAATGAATGAATATTGTTTGATGCACTGACTAACATACTAAAGTCCATGATTGTAATTTTTTATTGTAGTATGTTAATCAACTTAGCATTTAAACATAATAAATTTAAGGCCAGGGTGCCGCAGTGGCGCAGTAGGTAGTGCTGTCGCCTCTTAGCAAGAAGGTCGCTGGTTCAAGCCTCGGCTGGGTCAGTTGGCGTTTCTGTGTGGAGTTTGCATGTTCTCCCTGCATCCGCGTGGGTCCAATTTCCCTCACAGTCCAAAGACATGCGGTACAGGTCAATTGGGTTGGCTAAATTGTCCGTAGTGTATGAGTGTGTATAAATGTTTCCCAGAGATGGGTTGCAGCTGCATGCTGGGTAAGTTGCCGGTTCATTCCACTGTGGCGACCCCAGATTAATAAAGCGACTAAGCTGAAAGGAAAATGAATGAATGAATATTTAAGGTTTCACACACAGGGTTTAGACTAACCCATGATCAGTCCTTAATTCAATTAGGACATTTAAGAGATTTTAATCAAATTAAATTCAAAAGTTCACACTGAGCTGATGATTAATTATAAGCTTGTTTGGGATGCTGTCCCGGGAGAGAGCCCTGAGCTCATAAGATCCTCGAGCCCGGGGCTCCCTCCCTTTCCAAAGGCGAGAGGGGAGTTTGAGCTCAGGTAGATCTCGATAACTCCCCCGCTGTAATAACCAATGAACAGCCAGTGATTGCTCTTGAGAGATAACCAGTTACTAGGAGCATGTCTATTGTGCCGGTTTGGATTAGTCAATTAACTTATGTTGCATGTTTTTTGGACGGTGGGAGGAAACCGGGGAACCCGGGGAAAACCCACGTGAGCACGGGGAGAAAATGCAAACTCTGCACAGAAATGTCTGCTGGTTTGGTAAAGTCTAGAACCAGAGACATTCTTGCTGTGAGGCAACAGTGCTAAGCACTGGGCCACCGTGTCACCCATCTAGGAAGAAGGAGGAGCAGGGGTGGATGGGGAAGATAGCGGTGGTACGTAACCCAGGGTATTTGTAGTAGCTTAGGAGTCGTCTGATTGGTGCATTGAGAATTGGATAATGCGGATCCAGCCGCTAGCAATCATAAGCACGTGATCCTCTCCAAATTAGTTTATAACTAAACTCCACTTAATTAAATTTGGTGTCCATCTTCATTCAAAGAAATGCTATGATATACCGTGATACTACGATATGCATTTAATATCAAATTAAACACAGAATAATCTGTAAAATTGCAATTAACAGGCAATAATATTACATTTCAAGAGTTCCCACTTAGATATGCTTGGCGTATAAAGCAGGTTTGGCATGCTGTCCCAGGAGAGAACCCTGAGCTCGGAGATATTTGAGCCCAGGGCTCCCGCCCGGTCGATAAGCATATCAGGAGATCCGAGATCAGGTAGGTCTCGAGAGCTCCCCCTTTAGAAAAGGGGAGAAGGGGGGATTCTTCCAAATGAAGATAGAAACAGTAGGGAGAAAATGATCCATTTATAGTAAACTAGGATCACTCTGATTGGATTATTACTGATTACAGATGAGTGGCCAGACGTGCTCAATCATATCACGTGCTCTTCTCAAAATTAGTTTATGAAACTTCACTTGGTGTACACTCAAATAAATTAAAGGATGTCATTTGTGTATCTTGTACTTTATTTGCATGGACAGCA
>NC_079441.1:72203037-72225537 GCF_903798145.1 Danio aesculapii | reverse complement strand
AAAATATTTGAATAATGTTTGAGCTGTTTTATGTCCATATATTGATAATTAGTGCATTACAAACATTTGAGTCTCCAAAACAAAGATATAAGGTATAAATAATGCATTCAACTACATCTTGACATGTTTTAATGTCATATTCTAGTGAGGTTTGATGTTAATGATGGTCTGTTTAGCATTGTGTTGCTTTATTTTAATGGGTCCCACTTTATATTAAGTGTCTTTAACTACTCTGTACTTGCATCAAATATAAATACAATGTACTGACTGTCTTCATAATGTATTTGAGACACTTGTGGTGCTCTTGAGTTGGGATAGGGGTAGGGTTATGGACGGGTTTGGTGGTATGGGTAGGTCTAAGGGTGGGTTAAGGTGGAAAGGATGGTCAACAGTGTATTTACAAATGTAGTTACAGATGTAATTACATACAGGTATTTAATCAAGCATAAATACACAGTCAATACATGTATTTACACAATAAGTACATTGTAAAGAATTAATAGTTTTGGTGTAAGCACATATTAGTTAAGGCCACTGAATATAAAGTGGGACCTTTTAATGCTACTACTATCTGGATAATTAGTGCATTACAAACATTTGAGTCTCCAAAACAACAGAAAATAATGAATACTTCATGTTAATATCATGGTTTCATTTAAGTAGTCATTTTTAAACCAACGACTTTCGATATAAGTGGTTTGTTCAGCATATAAACCAAGTTTTTATGCAAACCATTTTAACAATTTTTTTATGCAAGCTTGTAGTTCTGGCTTGGGTTGCATTTGTTTCAGTTGTTGTTGTATATCTTGTTGCTTTTTGCCCTCGGGAAGCCAATACGGAAGTAACTGAAACTGCAATTCATCAAAATTCCGCTAGTCCTGGCTCCATAATAGAGCAAGTTGTAATTGAGCCCACTGTTAGAATGGCCAACTTTACAGCAGAAAAAAATGTGTTTACAGCCTGGTACAAAGAACGATTTTGGTTCATATAGCTATTATTACCCTCCATGACAACTGTGAGGGGGGTGAATTTATTTATAACTCATCCATTTCCTTTATATTAGGTTATATTAAGTTTGCATAATTAAGGGCGTGGCCACTTGAGTGACAGCTAGGTCTCGCTGGTCGCCGTCACTTCACCTCAGCTGAATCCGGCAGATTAGCCACTGATCTCGGCATATTCATCGTATTTTTGTGTTGTTTTATGTGGCTTTACACAGTCAGCTGCCTTTTGGACTTATTTCTTACAATTATCAGATGATATGGGATGCTGTGTGCACTTAATTGTGCTCACAAACCATTCACGTGGCCTCGTTTCCCATGTGAGTAAAGTTATATACTTATACACCATCTCTATAAATGTATTTGTTTTATTTAAGATCATTTATCATTAATATTTTTCTTTAGACCCGTAAAGCACTACAGAATGTGACAGATTGATTAGCTGTAGGCTCTAGAACAGACATCTGAAGCGTTATCATACAGTGTTATGCTGGAGTTCATCAATAGTCCTGCATTTACTAACACACACTATATCTGAAGTGTTTGGAAATAATTCGCGTTTTCCTCCTGTAGAAAAACATCATAAGAACAATGTTTAGTGGCTCACTGTATGACTACAGTGTTTTTAAAAGTCTAAACACTTTATTGATATAGTGTACAGCCAAGCACATGTGGTCAGAACACAAACGAGTCGCAGGTAATAAAGTATCAAGCGTTTCTCCTAAAGTAAAGTCTGTCTGCCAGGTCTCAGCAAAGTGCCAGCAGGCGTCTGTAGCTCCGCCCACTCTCCGCCTCTTTGCCCTTGTTTGGTATCCCGCCGTGGGTGCGATGACGCACAAACAAAATGGTGACGGTTGGCCGCGCCTACTTGTAGCTTCCTTTGCAGTGTTTAGAAACCTATGGGTGACGTCACGAATGCTCCGTCCATATATTTTACAGTCTATGCTATTATCTAGTTAGTTGATGCATTAAAAACATTTGTGCCTCTTAATACAACGTCAAATAATTCAAACTACATGTTAATATCATGGTTTCATTTTTAAACCAATGACTTTTGATATCAGTGGTGGTCTGTTTAGCATAAAAACACATTGCATTGCTTTATTTCTATGCTACAATTATGATACTGTTTACTATTTGATGCTCTTATTATATTTTATGCTGATATTATGATATACATGTTGACATCATGGTTTTATTTTTAAACCATTGACCTAATAAGAGCTTGAAATGGCTCTGTATTGCCCTGGAAACAGGTTTGGTTGTTATTAATCATATGCTGTCTGTTTTAGTGATGGGAAACTGAAGGAGGGTGATCAGATACTGGCGATTAATGGTCATCCGCTGGATCAGAGCGTCAGTCATCAGCAGGCCATCGCTCTCCTGCAGCAAGCATCAGAGCGGGTCAGCCTGAGCGTGGCCCGTGGGCCCGTACCGCAGCTCTCCAGCCCCGTGGTGTCCAGAACACCCAGCGCCGCCAGCACACTGTCTGCACACTCCAGCGCGGTGAGACTGAACAGACACACACTTGTGTACATGGTTTACAGGGATTCTCCATAGGTGTAATGTGTTGTATACTGTCAAATACGCTATTGTTAAATTATTATTCAATTAAAATGTAGCATTATTGGGCCGTACCCCTAAACACAACCCTCTTAGAAAACCTGTGGCAAATTTTGAATGCCTAAAGACCTCATTAAGCATGATTTGTAAGCGTTTTAAATTGCATCGCCTTAACAGAGTACAACTAAGTCATACTCATATTATTGCACAACTTCGTGTCCCTGTAAACCACATACACCTGTACACACACACACACACACACATACACACACACATACATACACACACACAGGCTTTTGTATATCAGGAGTTTAATTTAGTGATGTTTCCAACAGAGGCTCGTTGGAAATACATGCTTAGGGCTACATATTTGTAAACATATTTGCCTACAATTTCTGTGTAAAACGAACGATACGGCAATATGATGGCAAATTTTTGGTTCCTATTCGCACTTACTTTTACATGGATATAATATTGACGTATCATAAAGGGTTTTTTAACACAGCACCTAATAAATAGTCCTTAAACACCTTAAAAACGTCTGTAATTGAACTTATGGACTGCGTTTCCGGAGCGGTCAGTGTGCTCGGTAGCTCACCTTGTACGGTGTTGTACTTAGGACGTGGAGCAGACCAGGTTCAAGTCCAGCTAAAAATCATGCTAAAACCTTGTGACCGCAATGTGCTTTTCACTTCTTGTTTGCTTTTGAGAGCACTATTTGGGTTCGGATTGGGTTTAGGGAAGGGTGCGAGTTAGTCGATTGCGAGGTCATATATTATGCAGTTATGCATGAGATATGTATGAGAGGAGACAATGTATGAGAAATAAAAAAGTAATGTATTTGAGATTTGCAGGAATGTAGACAGCGCCCTCTGGTGGATTTGTCAACACATGCTGCAAGGAAACGTTGGCGTAGTATTGTATTTTGCAGTTGACAAAATTGCAGCCACTTGGCATGCATTACTGATAAGCCTGGGTTGGATGTTTCACAAGCATACAGTCCCGTTTTTCCCAGAAGTCTCACATAGTTTTACACCTATCTCTCGTCACCCTCCAGTTTTGCTGTTTCTCCCGGAAAACTCCTGTACTTTCATCCCACCCCCGGTCCTCAGCTATTTGGTATGGTCTGTAATACCCCTGGGTCGCCAACTTTGGTATAGTATCTGATCGCAGCGGCTGCCCGTAACCTTATCCATAGTACGGTTACTAACATCACAGCACAGTTACTAACCCGGTTCTCAAGTGTGTTATTCAGACAAACACACTCCACCACACACCGCCCCCACCCCCTCCCCCCTGGGTCTCCAGGAATTTCAGAGACAAATGTTGGCAGGTATGTTCACAAGGTAAGTAAACTTTCCAGGTCAAAGTCAATTACGCTCCACGGGGAGGTTTAAAGGTGCCATAAGGTGCATTGACTCAATAGGTTCAGTTGTTCTTTGATGTCTACATAATAGACAGTAGTATAGTACAGGGGTATACAAACTTCAGCCCACAAACTCCAAAATAACAATCCCAGTGAATCACAACTCTTCGAAGGTGGTTATAACTATACAAACATTGGTACACACACACACACACACACACACACACACCAATAGGCCTATGTAAACATAAGCAAATTGACAATACAACTGAAAAAATAGTTTAAAAAATTATATATGTATATATATTTCTATATATATAATTTCTATATAAATTATTTTTATAGTAATTTATTCGTTTGATTAATATCAAAGTTAACCTCACCTAATTCATTATTGGTTTAATTTTGGACAACGCCACCTAAAGATCATCCTCCAAGTTCAGTCGTGACCTGTATATATTTTTTGAAGTGAGATTTATTAGCCCCCCTGAATTATTAGCCCCCTGTTTATTTTTTTCCTCAATTTTTGTTTAATGAAGAGAAGATTTATTCAATATATTGCTAAACATAACAGTTTTAATTATTTCTAATTTCTAATAACTGATTTATTTTCTCTTTGTCATGACGACAGTAAATAATATTAGACTAGATATTCTTCAAGACACTTCTATACAGCTTAAAGTGACATTTAAAGGCTTAACTAGGTGAATTAGGTTAACTAGGCAGATTAGGGTACTGTAATTAGACAAGTTATGGTATAACAGTGGTTTGGTGTGTAGATAGTCGAAAAAAAATAGCTTCAAGAGTTTCCACTTAGATATGCGTAGCATTCATTGCAGGTTTGGCATGCTGTCCCGGGAGAGAACCCTGAGCTCAGAGATATTTGAGCCCAAGGCTCCCACCCGGTCAAATACGCATATCTGGAGATCCGAGATCAGGTAGGTCTTGAGAGCTCCCCTTTGGAAAAGGGAGGAAAAGGAGGAGATGGGGTGGAAGGGGGGATTCTTCCAAAACGAAGATAGAGCAGTAGGGATAAAACGATCCATTTATTGTAAACTATAGGATCACTATAGGATTATTACTTATTACAGATGAGCAGCCAGTTGTGCTCAATCATATCCTCGAAATTAGTTTATGAAACTTCACTTAAAGGGGCTAATAATATTGACCTAAAAATGGTTCATAAAAAATTTAAAACTGCTTTTATTCTAGCCGAAATAAAACAAGTTAGACTTTCTCCAGAAGAAAAAATATTATCAGACATACTGTGAACATTTCCTTGCTCTGTTAAACATCATTAGGGAAATATTTAAAAAGAAAAATAAATTAAAAGGAGGGCGAATAATTCTGACTTCAACTGTTTATGAATGACGAAAAGGCGTTAGAAAAGTTAACATGATGCCATAAATTGATCTGCAGCTGATGCTATTGCTGTGTTGTTATTCTAGCATGATCACCCCAGGGGTCGCAATCCAATCCCACTTAGAAACAGTATCCCATATGTCACGACTTAACAAGCGTTCTACTATAAATAAAGTTTCACCTAAGCATTTGTTTCTGAATATTGTGCATTTTCCCTCTTAGTTTGGATCCTTTAGAAATTCATGGACATTTATATGAAGTTCAGATCTGCAAAACTGCTCTGACTTTGGCTGAATGAGTCGGTCTGAGCATGATTGAAAATATACTCTGCAGAGGCATTCCTACCCAATGGACCAACACACCAGACTGCATTATAAATCGAAACGTGAAAAACCTCACATAAAAAGCGGCACTTACTGACTCCATTAAAGAGAAATATAAAATGGGGAAGGAGACGCCACTTGAATGACAAACAAATGTGTTGAAAGGTTATAGAAGTTCTGTTTCATGTCTCCGGGTCTCCAAGGGATGGCTAAGCCTGTGAATATTCCTGCTGCGCGTAGTGGGGAGTGAGACATAGTAGAAATGTGACAGACCCCCCTTTTTTTTTTTTAAAGAAAAGGACCCCCTCCTGTTTTCCTTTTGGATCTGCAGATTATTCAGCCGAGCTTCAGGTTATTTTCAACTAGTTAAAGTTCTCAAAGTAGTTCATGGTGAAAAACAATAAAACTTTATATGTAATAATTGTCAGTAGGGGCTTTTACATTGTTTAGTAATCGGAACTCAGATGTAGGTATGAAGTGACATATGCCAGCAAACAGCAACAACAAGCATAGCTTTCAATATAATAAAATAAAAACAGAGGATGCCATGATGGAAAATGGCAAATTCTAGGAAAATTCTAATGTTGAGATACTTCATTTCTGCGATAAATATTACAAAATAAATGAAGCTTCACAAGATGGTTTGAGCAGCCTTATTTGGTGGTTTTCTGAGGTGTCTAAAGCCTGGTTTATACTCGACGCGTCCGCTACTTCGCTTTAGTGAGCGTGGCGAATGTGACGTCATCACGGAGGATCGCTTTGGGTGCGCACGACATGATTTCGGCTGGGTGAGCGCATGATTGTTTTTGAGACTCGAGCGAACAGTGCGTGCGGGGCCGCGTTTGATTCGAGTTGAATATGAACCACTTTGAAGAGATTTTGTCTGAGAGAGGTACGACTGTACAGACATCGTTATGATCCGTGATCCAGATGATCAATAATTGTTGGCTAGAAATTGCAACAGCCGTGGGAAAGGAGGAAAGATTTTGTTAAAAGGTTTGGAAAATCCTGAGGGATAAGTTTGTTAAAGCCAAAAGAGGCCATGGCAAAAGTGGAGACCCAGGTACACAATTACAGAATATTCACTTTATTTGTATAGCGCTTATACAATGTAGATTGTGTTAAAGCAGCTTCACATGAAAGATCATAGTGAATAGGAACAGTGTAGTTCAGTTTTCAGAGTTTAAGTTCAGTTCAGCTCAGTTCAGTGTGGTTTAATAATCACTACTGAGAGTCCAAACACTGAAGAGCAAATCCATCGATGCGCAGCTCTACAGATCCCGAACCATGCAAGCCAGTGGCGACAGCGGAGAGGGAAAAAAAACTTCACCAATTGGTGAAAGTGAAGATAAAAAAAACCTTGAGAGAAACCAGGCTCAGTTGGGCACGACCATTTTAATTTCTCCACTGGCCAAACGTCTTGTGCAGAGCTGCAGTCTCAGTGGCGGAGGCTGGAAGCTGGCCTCAGCGAAGACTCGTCTGTCTCTGGAGCGTCACAGGAATCAGTCTCATGTTCTCCACTCATCCATGACCATCACAGTAGCTGCTCAGGATACGGCCTGGTCCAGGATTATGGAAACCTTGGGATCATCTCGTCACTAGTTTTGGATCGAATCAGTGACTCTGCATAGTCTGAGGGCCTCAGGAAGAGTATCCCCAGGTGGAAATAGAGAATAAGAAGAATAATTAGCGTAGCTGCTGTTCATAGTGTATATAAACAAGATGCAGAAACCTGTGTGGAAGCCTGCTAAGTGGTGCACTGAGTGTATGCTTTACTGAACAGATAGGTCTTTAATCTAGTTATGAATTGGGAGAGTGTGTCTGAGCCTCGGATATCAGAATATGTTTTTCCACCATTCATAGGTTTATCACTGCTGTATATATTACAAGTTTGAATTTAAAACAGTTTCATATTTACAAAACTATAATTAAGAAACAAATTATTTCTTTGATAACTGGAAAGGAATATTTGAATCTATTCCTGAACCTATTCCTAAGTCTGTTTCTTTTGACCACCCCCTGTGGTTTTAGAGAATATCACAACAGCGAACGCGGCAAGTATAAAAGCCTGGAAAGGAATATTTGAACCTGTCGGTTTACAACATACTGATGCCCTGCTTCTTTGGCTTTATTGGTGGTAATGTTCAGGAGTGTTGGACCATTATTGCCTTTTTAGCATAAGAAGTGGACAGAAACTAGCCAGAAACATCTGTATTTTTTAGTAAGTGTACTTTTTTTCCTTTTCTATTCTTGCCATAATAAAAAATATGTTTGCAGAGCAAACCATGTTCTGTTGTCATTAATATTTTAATAAAATGTAATAGGTAAAACTGTCGGAGATACGAACAAAAGCAAGTGATGCATCAAAGTTTGATCTAAAAATCCTTATAATAAAATGATAAAAATCCTTAATATCATTAAAATAATTTATAAAAACAATAAAAATAATTAGGTTAAAATATTGAAGAATATTAATGATATGACATAGTTCAGGAAACTTCCTAATTCTCTGTTTATCTGTCTGACTTTACGGTCTGTTTCTTTTGACCGCCCCCTGTGGTTTTAAAGAATATCACAACGCCGAACGCGGCAAGTATAAAAGCCTCGTCTGTTTCGCGAGGTGCACGCGCAGTCAGCGGAGGTGCGCAATGCAGCGCCAGGTGAAAGTATAAATCCAGCTTCACAATATTCAGGTACAGAAATTGCATAATCACAATGCAAAAAATGCTGTTCTTTCAATTCAACTCAAGTTTATTAGTTACCATAACTTTATTAGTTGTTTCTTACTTTCTTTCTTTAAAATTCTTACTTTACTTTGTCTCATTTGTAGTCCAAATATCAACATTTCTTTTAGATCAACTAAAAATATTGTTTTGTTTTCAACTTCAGAAAAAATAAATCAAATTTAGTTGTTTTTGTGTCAAAATGAAGAGTTTTATTTTTTAAAACAAGTAAAATGATCTGCCAGTGGAGTAAAATAATCCTGTTTTCACTTTGAAATCTAGATATTTGGACTAGAAACAAGACATTCATTCATTTATTCATCTTCCTTTAGCTTAGTCCCTTAGAGATCGCCACAGCGGAATGAACCACCAACTTATCCAGCAAGTGTTTTACACAGCAAATGCCCATCCAGCTACAACCCAGTACTGGGAAACACCCATATACACCTATACTGTATACACATATACAAACCGAAGCACCCAGAAGAAACCCACACCAACACGGAGAGAACATGCAAACTCCTCACAGAAACACACACTGACCCAGCCTGGGATCGAAACAAAAATTAAAATATAAATAGTGTATAAATACAGTAATTAAGTAGCTTCTGGTGACCTAAAATCTAGACTCAACATTGGATATCTTACGATGAGACTATTGCAGATGCACACATTGCGATATCGATGCTGAAACCATATATTGTGCAGCCCTAACTGTAGCTGTGTTGTCCTCGAGTGATGTTGGATTCATGACTACAGAAATGAAATGTAGAAGCAGAAGTAATCCCAGCAAGTAATCAGACTCTATGAGAAGTGACATATATGTGTTTTCAGGTGCACTCAGAAGACCGTAATCACCTGTAATGTCATGTGATTTTGTTTTAGATTGTCAGCACGCATGATGTAGCTATAGTTATAATAATATGTATACAAATATAGTTATAATAATAATCAAACTAGACTGTTTAAATGATATTATTTTCATTATTTTGCTTTATATTAATCGTTTAATTCCATTTGGGTGACTATATAAAAATCTGTGGATATTATTGATGCATTTATTAATCAATCTAGACTGTTTTAAATCAGATTATTTCATCATTTTGCATTATTTTAATCGTTTAAGTTCATTTGATTGACTATATAAAAATCTGTGGATATTATTGATGCATTTATTAATCAATCTAGAAGGTTTTAAATCATATTATTTTCATTATTTTGCTTTATTTTAATCGTTTAAGTTCATTTGATTGACTATATAAAAATCTGTGGATATTATTGATGCATTTATTAATCAAACTAGACTGTTTTAAATCATATTATTTTCCTTATTTTGCATTAATTTAATCGTTTAAGTTCATTTGGTTGACTGTATAAAAATCTGTGGATATTATTGATGCATTTATTTGGTCAAATTGCTCTATTTCACTGTCATTCAATGTGTTTTTGGTTCCAGACCAATCTCTGTCACCTTTTAAAGACAGGTTTCTACAGAAAGCCAGCAGTGTTCTAATTGATCATTGTGTTTTGTTCAGTTTACTTCTGTTTAGAGTCAGTTTGAGACGACTAAATCGTTTCCTTACAACATTGTGTTGCCTGTCTCCAAGCGGTGCCCACAGTTTCCTTTTTCTTATTTAAGTTTGGACAGACAGATGTTGTCTGAGGCTTCACATGACAGAAACAGGCCAGGGAGATCAAGTGTGCTTGTTGACTCTCAGGAAATCAGGCTGAATTCCTGTGGGATTTCTGTGAAAATGCAGAGGTGATCACAGCTGACATTTCCCTTTAAGGTTGCTGGGTTGTTTTTAGCATGCGATTTTAACCCAAAAAGTTGACTTTACTAGACAATTGCATGGAAATGCTTTGCTTTAAACACTTAGGATTTTAAAACTAAACAGCCCTAGTTGAACTGATGCATAACTTACGGTTCTATGTTGTTCAGTGTTAATTCCGCTACACTCTAAAAATGCTGGGTTGCTGTAGCCCAATGTTGGGTCAAGTATTGACCTTTTTCTTGATGTACTGCCAGGTGCATTGGGCGCTGTTTTTTTTTTGGCTCAACACTTCTGGACTCATTCAATTCCATTGATTTTTAGATGTTAAGATAAGATGTTGTTATGCTGCTTGATGTTGCAAACTGATAGTTTCGTATTATATTATTCTACTTTTTATTTATATGCATGAACACACTTGTTTGTAGAGCAAGTAGTTTGATTGTTTTCTGATGGTTATTATTCCTTGCCATTTCTCCCATAAGAAACTGAATCTGAAGTTCTAAAACAATCGCAAACACGAGCGCACTTCCGCATTGAAGAATAAGGTCAATAGACAATACGGACAATTAGCAACCCGGGCTCATTGCAGATACGTACCCTGGTCTACATTTCTGGGGACAGCAAAATTCATAACCAGAGGTACGTCTTCTTGCAGTTTTTGTTTTTGCAAATCCACAAGAGTGCGCTGTGTACGCTTTCTGATTATCTCAAATTTCTCTCGCGCAAATCCACCAGAGGGCGCAATATACACTTCAGCCGACCAGGCCAGCTTGCTGTCAACTGACTGACACACCCACCCCCGTCCCTAAACCCAACCAATAGTGTTTTCAAAAGCAATCTAGAAAAAGAAAAGGCATTGCAACCATGTAATTTCACCACATTTTCAGTCTTTTGTTTATTTTTTTATTTTTGCTTTTGCTTTACCTGGTTCCTGGAACCATTCTTCGCCAGACTCGAACCCTGTCATCACAGTCAACTCCACTCCACGTCCTAAGTCCACCAACATATGTGGCAAGCCACTGGGCAAACTGGTAACAACAGAAAAGCCGTCCATATGGAGGTAAGCGGTCAGCTGGTATCGCTAAAAGGAATAGAAGCTGTCGGCAGCATCATAACACCCCGTAGTGTTCATTTTACATACGAAATAGCCAGACGTACCTCTGAGTACATAATTCTCACACTCCAGAAATGTAGATAGGCATACGTATCCACAATGAGCCTCTGTTGATAATTATTATTCAATTAAATTGCGCTTTTTAACAGAACAGCTGGGTTTGTTCGTAGTTGAACCAATATTGGGTTACCACCTTAAGGTAAACTTAACCAAATTAAGTTATTAGCATTGTATATCACTAATTAAAATGTAGTTTTGACATATACAGTTGCATATTTACAATTATCTTAATGGAACGTGACCTTTACATAATATTCTAGTGATTTTTGGCATAAAATTGATAATTTTGACCCATACAAATGTATTTTTGGCTATGGGCTATATCAGAGGTGACCAACCCTGTTCCTGGAAATCGACCTTCCTGCAGATTTCAGTTGCAACCCATATTAGACACACCTGCCTGTAATTATCAAGTGCTGTTCTGATCCTAATTAATTGGATCAGGTGTGTTTGATCAGGGTTGGAGCTGAACTATGCAGGAAGGTCGATCTCCAGGAACAGGGTTGAGCACCACTGGGCTATATGCACACAAACTTTTAATTTTCAGCCAGGCAGCCCAAGGGTCTCCAGTGAACTGTCTTTCCATCACAAAATTGTCACGTTTAAGATCTGATTTCTTTAAAAATCAGCGATCTTCACTGCCTGTTAGATATACGACATGAAGTGGGTCTCAGATCGGACGAGAAGCACTACATTAAATTCCATTTCCCCTCACCATGTCTTTACAATATGATAGTTTTTACCCCAGTATTTTCAATGGATTTTCTGCGCTAGCCGCTAGCGGTTATAACAGTCTTTCATATCGTTTTACACTTGAACAACTAAATAAATGCTGAAGTCTATTTAACTGAATGTATTATAATTACATTACGACATCGATGCTGTAAAAACAACCTTGTGAAATTGAAAACAGTCACATTAAGCTTTCACCGGATGTTTAGCATTGGCTTTAAAACTCAAGCTGTGCATAGAGGCCTTTGTCACAATGCAACATAAGACCGATTTTGGGTAACAGCAACCCTGCATTTTTTAGAGTGTAGGGTGTTGAGTTTCACATCGTGTAAAAACTAATAATAGGTTTTTAATAGGTCTTTATTAGGTTTCCATCCTGTTTTCTAGTAAAACTTAAAGTAAAACAACTTGAAATGATGGAATTTGAGAGTTAAAACATCTAAATACTGAGAAAATCACCTTAAAGCTTGTACATTACTAATTAAATATAATGGTTTTACATGTATACAGTTAGAAATGTACAATACTCCAATGACACATGATCTTTACGTAACATTCCAAGTAAATAACCCGATATTTTCGACCCATACAATGTAAATTTGGCTCGATATTGTGATCACAAATGCCACTCGCTCCAAAAAGATTTAGTAAGTCTTCCACACTAGCTTGACCTTATTCTTAACCGTATTTGACCTACACTTGACCCTATTCTGTGATCTGATATCTTAGAACTTCAGATTCAGTTTACTACGGGAGAAATGGCTAGGAATAATAACCATCAGAAAACAATCAAACTTCTTGCTCTACAAACAAGTGTGTTCATGACTATACATAAAAAGTAGAATAATATAATACGAAACTATCAGTTTGCAACATCAAGCAGCATAACAAGCTGTTTCTAACGTCTAGAAATCAATGGAAGTGAATGAGAATGAAGTCTCGGGCCAAAAAAGTTCCAATGGCTCCATGAAGAATAAGGTCAATACTTTTCTATGGGACAAATATTGCAGTTCAGATTACACTGAGCAGCATCATTAACGAGGATGAGGATCTCTTCTTTCAAAACACTGTCATGCTGAGAGATCTGCGCTGCCTATGTGACACTCGATAGTCCTCAATCATGGTGTGTTATTCTATCAGGAGCGTAACTCTGTCATAAGCCACTGCTATAGGAGACTCTTTCAGCAGCAAACATGTGGTCTTCTGCTTGGATGTGGGTGAGTTGCCTTCGTGATACTATTGATCATTTATTGGTCATGCACTGGCTTAATCAATCAGAGTTATGAATAGTTACGAATGCCTCAGTGTAGAAAGTGTATGTTCACTTTAACGGCATGCATTGTTTGTGAGAGGTTTCAGGTCATGTGGTGTTTTATTAGTGGCTGCATCTCTGTTACGTGCAGTAGAAACATCTATTGGGAATAATCATCTGGAAATGTCAGAATCATTGATATATTTGATTCATATATCATTGTTTTATATATATAACACATGTTTATATGGATTTACAAATGAATGAGATATTAGCCACAAATAAATATCCATTAAATATATAACAAACAAGGTCATGTTTGGATTTCACATATACAGTTGAAGGCTTATAGTTAGCCCTTATGTGATGTTTAACAGAGGGTGGCACAGTGGCTCAGTGGTTAGCACCTTTGCCTCACAGCAAGAAGGTCACTGGTTCGAGTCCCGGCTGGGTCAGTTGGCATTTCTGTGTGGAGTTTGCATGTTCTCCATGTGTTGGCGTGTGTTTCCTCCGGGTGCTCCGGTTTCCCCCACAAGTCCAAAGACATGCGGTACAGGTGAATTGGGTTAGCTAAATTGTCCATAGTGTATGAGTGTGAATGAGTGTGTATGGATGTTTCCCAGTGATGGGTTGCAGCTGGAAGGGCATCCGCTGTGTAAGACATATGCTGGATAAATTGGCGGTCCATTCAGCTGTGGTGACCCCAGATTAATAATGGGACTAAGTCGAAAAAAATATGAATGAATGAGTTGGCGGTTCATTCCTCTGTGGCGACCCCTGATCAATTATTAATTATTAAATTAAAATTAAATTATTAAATTAGTTGGCGCCAATAGCCTAGTGGTTAGTGCGTCGACACAAAGCACAGAGGTGCTCACGGCGACCCGAGTTTGATTCCCGGCTTGAGGTCCTTTGCCGAT
This sequence comes from Danio aesculapii, assembly GCF_903798145.1. Classification (NCBI taxonomy): domain Eukaryota; kingdom Metazoa; phylum Chordata; class Actinopteri; order Cypriniformes; family Danionidae; genus Danio; species Danio aesculapii. The sequence continues at coordinate 72,211,346 of NC_079441.1, read as the reverse complement.
CCTTCCCCTCTCTCTGCTCCCCACACTTTCCTGTCTTATCAATAAAGTTGAAAACCCCCCAAAAATAATTATTTAAATTATCAAATTAATAATTATTAAATAATTATTTTTCAAACATTAAAATTACAAATATGTACATATATGTTCGAATACATAAGCTATATTTTATATATATATATATATAATCTACATATATGACCATATGTCAGCTTTTCCTATGGCTCCTGTGTGTTATTTACTGTCTGTATTTAGCTCTTTTTATATTATTGTGTTTTTTAGACCCACTGGACTCATGTGGAGACGATTGAGCTGGTCAATGATGGAACCGGACTGGGTTTTGGGATTGTTGGTGGTAAAAGCACTGGAGTTATTGTTAAAACCATTCTACCTGGAGGCATCGCTGATCAGGTAAAGGCGTTTAGTGTTTACCTGATGTTTAGGTCAGAAATGACCATTGTATGTTTTTGTGCAGTATATCTTTATATGCATCTCCTTTTGACCGATTGTCCTCTCTGCAACCATTACTATCCACCTTATTTTATTATTTTGCAGTTCATACTATTATTTATACGGGCTTAAATGTCCTACATGAATATGTTTTACCTGAATAACACATTACCAAAACCAATATTCAAGAGTTCGCACTTAGATATTGCTTGATACTAATAGCAGGTTTGGCATGTTGTCCGGGAGAGAACCCTGAGCTCTGAGATAATTGATCTCAGGGCTCCCGCCTGGTCGATGAGCATATAAGGGGAGTACGGGATCAGGTAGTTCTCGAGAGCTCCCTCTGGTAAAGGAGGAAAAGGGGGAGATGGGATGGAAGGGGGGTTTCTTGGGAAATTGAAGATATGAGAGTAGTTTTAGTCAGGCTACTTATAGTGAGTTTGGATTAATCTGATTGGCTAACTAATGATTGTAGATGAGACCAGCTGCGATCAATCATATCACGCTTTACTTTTGAAATTAGTTTGTGAAACAAATAATCACATCAGCATTTAGTAACCTATCATTTTCTAACACACATTCCTGTTCTTCATGCAATGTTTTGCTGTTATTTTAAGTGTACACAAATAAAAAATGATCACAATGTCGAATATTGTTCTCTTATCTGAACAACACCAAAAAATATGCATATGGTTTTTAAAGAGAAGTTATGTTGTTTTAAGATATATTTTGTCAAAATTAAGGTTTTGCTTGAGACAAGCTAAATAATCTGCCAATGTGGTAAGTAAAATAAGCTTAAATCAAATGGAAAAACAAGATTATTCTGTTTACTCCGGCAGATTCTTTCACTCGTTTTAAGGAAAAGTTGACTGAATTTTGACTTATTATTTCTGAAAACATTTAATAGAAACAAGACAAAAACTCTAAGTAAGAAAGGTATTTTTTGCATTTATTTTTAACGCACTGATCCATCCAACATATTCTGATAGGCTTTTTTGTCTGTGTTTTATTGGCGTTCATTTGTGTAGATTGAATTGACATTAAAGGGCACCTATTATGCAAAACTCACTTTAATAAGGGGGTTAAACACAGTTGTGTGTCAGCAGTGTGTGAATATATCTAGTTTCTAATAGTAAAAATACAGTAATTGCATTTTTATAATCAGACTTGATAGAAACACTCTGCAGAAACACTTTGATTGACATTCTCCCTTTGTACGTGTCATCAGAGGGGGAAAGCTCCGCCCACTAGTGACCATCTCACCCTCATTAGCATAGGACATTAGTCTTGATTTTGAATCTGCCAACATGCTGACACACAGGCATTTGTAGCTCCGCCCTCTTTTTAAAAAAAGCACAATCTCATTTGCATTTAAAGCGACAGTAACCAAAATGCCACAATTGGGATTAAAGCCTAAAAGGGTCAGTTTCAGAGAGTTAGACAACATTATCTGTGTGGTATTTTGAGCTGAAACTTCCCACACACATTCTAGTGACATCAGAGACTTATTTTACATCTTATAAAAAGGTGCACATTAAAATGATTCAATGATTGTCTAAAAAAAGTCTGTCACGGGATCTGTTTTTGTTCACCGTCTCTCTCACTGGCTGTAGGATGGGCGTTTGCGAAGCGGCGATCACGTCCTGCGCATCGGGGATACGGATCTGTTGGGTCTGAGCAGTGAACAGGTCGCTCACGTCCTCAAGCAATGTGGAAACAGAGTTCGACTGCTGATCAGCCGCGGGACAGCAGACGATGCACCGGCCGCTCCTGTTACTCTGCCCACCGTCAGTGAACAACAGGTACAGATACACCTCTGAGATATACTGAAAAAAAATATCATATCAGCAAAATAAACATGAAAACAAAAACTATATCAATGCGTAGTGAATGCTACAGTGTTTCCCTGCTGATAAATCCAGCTCAAACCAGCCTAGGCTGATTGGCTGGTTTTAGTTGGTTGACCAGCCAGGTTTTAGAGGGGTTTTGGCCATTTCCAGGCTGGTTTCCAGCTATTTCCAGCCTGGTCTTAGCTGGACATAGCTGGTTTTAGCTGGGCTCCCAGTCTGGCTAGGCTGGTCAAGCTGGTTTTTATATATATAAAATTAGGAGAATTAGGTTTATTAAGTCTTTACCTCCCTGACTCCTCATCCCTCCTTTTTTGCTTCATACAAAAAATCTATCAGGAGGCATACTTAGTAAGATCACCGTCATATTGTTTAAACTTTAGTTTTGTCAAATTACTAAACAAAAAAAGGCCGTTACGCCGGTTTTACAACGCGTGAACGGCGCGTGACAAGCAAGTAGCCTGCTTTTTTTTATGCGCATGTTAACTACCGGGACTCGCACCGTCAGAAGAGCAGCGCGTGCGAGAGACGCGCGGGTTCTCTGCGCACACTTGGAGATGCGTCAGTTTGATTACACTGCTTTCACCAGCGTTGGTTTGGTTGCACATAGAGAATAACATCTTTATTTCAGATTTACCACTCTTAATAGCATAGTTATATATAACAAGAAGTAAATCATATCACAATGCATTTACTGGGGCACTAGAGATTTTTACCTGGGCACGTGCCTCAGTAAATTGGGTCTAGCGACGCTCCTGTAGGCCTACATGTTTTGTTATTTAATGTTTTTTTTTTGCATTCAGGATTTTGAGGATGAGGATGAGCAGGACGCTTTCGATGTGAGCTTGATGAAGAACGCTCAGGGTTTGGGCATCACCATCGCTGGATATGTAGGAGACAAAACCTCAGGTCAGCTTTAAATCACACGTTAGGGCTGCACAATATATTGTTTAAGCACCGATATCGCAATCGCGAAACGTGCATTGTGGAGTCAGGATTACAGTTGAGCAGGTACAACAGTTCAGAACACATGAGAATTGGGGGGTCATTTCAGTTAAACCATAATAAAGTGAAAGTTTGTCAACTGCTTGTGTTTTTAAGGCCTGTGTAAACATTTAAAGCGAGTTTAAAGCGTTTGGGCTGGAGGAATTATTACGTTTGTAGCTTTACCAAAGATTAATTGTAGTGAATTATATATAGTATCATATTGTATCATATTATATATAGTATCTTATTATATATAGTATCATATTTTAATCAGTTTATAATGGACTTTCACCAGACTATCTTTCAAAAATGCTGTGTAGTTTACGAACCCAGAATGACTTACAGCAGGTTTTAAATACATTAATATCTCACATTAGCTAATGAAACATTATTGTAAATGGTAAGAGTTGCGTTAGTTCATGTACTAATAAGCATTTATTAATCATAGTTTTACTAATGCATCAATCAAATCCAAAGTTGTGCTGGTTCACATTAATGAATGCACTGTGAGTAGACCTGAACTAACAATATGTTCATTACCTAACATTAACAGAGATGATTAAACACTGTAGTAAATGTATTGTTCTTGTTAGTAAATACATAAGCTAACATTAAGTAATGCAACCTTACTGTAAAGCGCTTTTATAATGCAAAGCCTGCATGTTGAGGAAATTTCACTCCTGACCTCAGATATTCTGGCCTGTTTCTTCCAGCCTTGATATTTACTGTTTCGGTTTTCTCACCGTGGGCCGATTTCAGCTCCATTCCGCTCGATTTTCACCAGCGTTTAACCTTTGCTGTCTGTAATTTTCCTGCCGCAGAGCCCTCTGGGATATTCGTGAAGAGCATTTCGAGGGACAGCGCCGTGGAGCAGGACGGACGGGTTCATGTTGGAGATCAGATCATAGCTGTGAGTACTTTCGCTGAAGACATTTCTGCATTACTGGGCCACGTTTGCTCATCATACATGGGATTTACACTCATTGGCCACTTTATTAGGTACACCTTAATGGTACCAGGTTGGACCCCCTTTTGCCTTCAGAACTGCCTTAATCCTTCATAGCAGAGATTCAACAAGATACTGAAAATATTCCTCAGAGGTTTTGCTCCATATTTACATGATAGCATCACGCAGTTGCTGCAGATTTGTCGGCTGCCAATCTCCCGTTCCACCACATCCCAAAGGTGCTCTATTGGATTGATCTCTGGTGACTGTGGAGGCCATTTGAGTGAACTCATTGTCATGTTCAAGAAACCAGTCTGAGATGATTCACGCTTTATGACATGGTGCGTTATCCTGCTGGAAGTAGCCATCAGAAGATGGAGACACTGTGGTCATAAAGGGATGGACATGGTCAGAACAATACTCAGGTAGGCTGTGGCGTTGACATGATGCTCAGTTGGTACTAATGAGCCCAAAGTGTGCCAAGAAAATCTCCCCCACACCATTACACCACCACCACCAGCCTGAACCGCTGATACAAGGCAGGATGGATCCATGCTTTCATGATGTTGAGGCCAAATTCTGAGCCGAGCATCCGAATGTGGCAGCAGAAATGGAGACTCATCAGACCAGGCAACGTTTCTCCAATCTTCTATTGTCCAGTTTTGGTGAGCCTGTGTGAATTGTAGCCTCAGTTTCCTGTTCTTAGCTGACAGGAGTGGCACCCGGTGTGGTCTTCTGCTGCTGTAGCCCATCCACCTCAAGGTTGGACGTGTTGTGTGTTCAGAGATGCTCTTCTGCAGACCTCGGTTGTAACGAGTGCTTATTTGAGTTACTGTTGCCTTTCTATCAGCTGGAACCAGTCTGGCCATTCTCCTCTGACCTCTGGCATCAACAAGGCATTTGCGCCCACAGAACTGCGGCTCACTGGATATTTCCTCTGTGTCGGACTATTCAGTCGGACAGGTGTACCTAATAAAGTGACCGATGAGTGTACATGTCCTTTACATGTGTTTCCACGCTTGTTGTGCATATATCATCAACAAGAAGAGAAAACTATCATGGGCATGCTATAATTTTTCTGTGTGTGTTCGTAGGTGGACGGTGTGAACATCCAGGGTTACACTAACCAGCAGGCTGTGGAGGTTTTGAGACACACCGGTCAAACTGTAAACCTGAAACTGGTGCGCCGCGGCTTTAAACCAGAGGATGCCTCTCCGTCAATCATCCCTGTCGCCGTGGAGACAGAACCCGCCCACAGCGCATCCAGAAACTCAACAATGGAGCGCATGAACGCAAAACACGGTAACAAACACACACACACACAGTACACACTCACATACGCAACATACAATAAACATACACACACAGACATGCAGATACACACACAAATGCATACAAACCACAGACACACACACAGACTGACACGCAGGTGCACACACAGACATGCAGATATACACACACACACAGATGCACACACGTTAACACACGCAAAACTTCATAGACAAACGGACACATACACACACACACACACACACACAGACATGCAGATGCACACACATTCAGACACACAGCTGTACAGACACACAAATGCACACAAACTCAGACACACACAGACACGCAGATGCACACATATTCAAACACACACACAAATGCACAAACACGCATAGTGCACACGCAGACACACACTCACGTACACACACACACAGACATGCAGATACACACACACAGCTGCACAGACACATACATGCATACAAACACAGACACACACACACACAGATGTGCACACACAGACACGCAGATGCACACATATTCACACACACACAAATGCACAGACACGCATAGTACACACGCAGACACACACTCACATACACACACACAGACATGCAGATACACACACACAGCTGCACAGACACATACATGCACACAAACTCGGACACACACACACACACAGACACGCAGATGCACACATATTCATACTCACACACACACAAATGCACAGACACGCATAGTACACATGCAGACACACACACAGACATGCAGATACACACACACAGCTGTACAGACACACAGATGCACACAAACTCACACACACACACACACACACACACACACACATTGAGAAGAGAGATAGCTGGAGGTTGTTTCACACACTCATTCATCACTCTGCATATGCAAGGTCAAGCTGAACGCGTAGTTTACTACAGGATTCCTCAGCCTGGGCTCTACAGCAGGGGTTTTCAACCTTTTAGGACACCCCCCCCCCCCCCCCCCCCCCCCCTAAGTTTGTCCAATTTCACTCGCCCATCATTCACATATTACTTGCTGCGCAGCATTAAACACATTGAAACATAATACCTGATTCAGTGTGACGGCTGAGCCTGTTTCTGTGAGGACAACATGGTTGGATTCCTGACACGACTAACTGTAAATCATCTCCCACTGTCAATAAGTGTGAGCCGGATAGCATACTTACTTTCGATGTACTGTACTGATGTAGGACGTTCCGACAAGATCCACACGCACGGCTGTCATAGATATACAATAGATGTCGCATACTGACCCTGAGCATGCATCAATAACGCCGCCACATTAGTAAAAATATTTGCATACTGACCAGCGGGAAATCTCCTGATCATAGATATATGTGTGTATATGTGTTTATATCTCTGGCTCTGGATGGCCACAGTCCTCCACTGCACCTTGGTCTCGCATTCATTTTAAAGGAGCGCTACCCTGTACTAAAATGGCGGCTCTATTGACGCATTCCTTCCAATAGACAACAACAGCATAGGTGACATCTAACGTAAATATCTATGACAACTCATGTGACAACTTTTCACCTCAACGAGAAATCTGCTGGCAATTTAATCTCGCGAGATCTCCTCACACCTTTAGTACTTACTGATTTAGGACTTTTCGCCATATTTTCCGACAAGATCCACACGCACGGCTGTCAGTAAAGGACTGCAGACACGCACATCGTAAAATGCAGAAGTTTTTTTCTGTCCATTCGACGTGCGTTATTAATTCCATAACACTCTCACCAGTCCTTACTCCTCATTTGCATCTAATACCGCAGTTTGTCACGGGGGCATGAATGAAATGTTCATGAGTGAACGTGAAACTGCTGAACTGCATTTAAAGTCACATAAAATTACAGGAAACTCTTGTATGAAAGCACTTCACGTAAACACCGTAATTATATTATTGTCTATTAAGGCAAATAACTAGATTACAGATGTTTACGTAAGCGTAGTCAGTCGTGTCTTCAGATTAAGGGCATCCTGCTGATTTGATTCAGAAGGCCTGTTTTGTCAGACGGCTCACCGGTTTTAGGTCCGTGTACAGGGGGTGTGGCCTGGTGGCTAAAGCCACTCCCCCTTTGCCCTCATTGGCTGAGGTGCCCCTCTTGCTCAGTCGATCCCCCCCCCCCCCCCCCCACCCCGGCTCTTCACTTGGCGATCAGCAAACATCCTCGAATTGCATCCCACCCGCTCTTCAATTTGCAATCGATCCACCTCCCCCACCCCTCTTTACTTTGCGATCGTAAGGGTCTGTGCACGGTCCTGACCGGTTTGTCTTTCATTCACCGTCATTCATTTTAAAAAGCACCTCCCTCCATTTTATCTGTGTATGTTTCACTGGAACGCATAAACTCTCCAGGTGCCTGATAGTGAGATGTGGAGCTAACATTAGTCACGTTCACTCAGATTCAATCATAAATCATCATCATAATTTACTCGAGAGCACAACTCAATATCTCGGCCCCCCCCCATAATAAGTCCACAGTTTGAAACCCCCTGCTCTACAGTATAAACACAGCAGAGCTCCTCCTCCAGATGAAGAGCATTCTGGGAGATATCACACACAAAGCTGAGATCTTGATCTAAACACAGTGAGAACGTCAATAGATCCTCTGTGTGCATGTGTGCGCGCGTGCGCGCGTGTGTGTGTGTGTGTGTGAGTCCGACAAACACTGCACCTTATTTAGAGGTCGACTCCTCACTCATCCTTTCATCACAGACACAAGAAGCCTGTTATTATACACCGAGTTCACAACAACACTGTTTACTTCTGTGTGT
>NC_079441.1:72163037-72198037 GCF_903798145.1 Danio aesculapii | reverse complement strand
GGATGCGATGGTTGTGTGGTGAATTAGCGGACGGTCTGAAGGGTCATGTGACCGAAGAGCCCAGCGGGACGCCGTTAGCCATGTGGGAGACGGAGATCCAGGACATCCAGCTGGAGAAAGGAGAGAGCGGCCTGGGATTCAGCATTCTGGATTCTCAGGTGAGAGGGAAACGGGGAGGAGCCATATATGCTAATTAGACGGATATAAATAGTTGAAGGTAACCTGAGATTGTGTGTGTGGGGGATGGGGGTGCTGGTGTTTTGGCTTGTATATGTGTTTGTGCGTGCTTGTGTGTGTGTGTTTGTGTGTGTGTGTGTGTGTGGCTTGAATGTATTTGTGTTTGTTGTGTGGTGTGTGTGTGTGGCTAGTATGTGTGTTTGTGTGTGCTTGTGTGTGTGTGTGTGGCTTGTAGTGTTTTGTGTGCTTTGTGTATGTTTACAAGTGTGTGTGTGTGTGTATGCATAAATGTGTATGCATGTGTGTGTGAGTGTGTGTTTGTTTTATGTGAATGTGTATGTGTGCATAAGTGTATGTGCGTGTGTGTGTGTTTGTGTGTGTGTGTGTGTGTGTGTTTGTGTATATGTGCAAGTGTGTGTCTGCATAAGTCTGTATGCGGCTTTGTGAGAGTGTGTGTGTGTGTATGCATGTGTGTGAGTACGTGTGTGTGCGTTTGTATGTATGTTTTGTGTGTGTGCATGTGTGTGTTTGTGTAAGCATGTGTGTGCTTGTGTGTGTGTGTGGTGTGTGTGTGTGTGTGTTTGTGTATATTTGCAAGTGTGTGTGTTTGTGTGTATGTGTAAGTGTGTGTCTGCATAAGTGTGTATGCATTTGTGTGAGTACGTGTGTGTGTGTTTGTGTGTGTGTGTGTGTGTGTGTTTGTGTGTATTTGCAAGTGTGTGTGTGTTTGTGTATATTTGCAAATGTGTGTGTGTGTGTGTGTTTTATGTATTTGCAAGTGTGTGTGTCTATGTGTGTGTTTTGTATATTTGCAAGTGTGTGTGTCTCTGTGTGTGTTTGTGTATATTTGCAAATGTGTGTGTGTGTGTGTTTATATATATTTGCAAGTGTGTGTGTCTATGTGTGTGTTTATGTATATTTGCAAGTGTGTGTGTGTCTGTGTGTGTGTTTGTGTATATTTGCAAATGTGTGTGTGTGTGTGTGTTTATGTATATTTGCAGGTGTGTGTGTGTGTGTGTGTGTGTGTGTGTGTGTGTGTGTTTGTGTATATTTGCAAGTGTGTGTGTGTGTGTTTGTGTATATTTGCAAGTGTGTGTGTGTGCATAAGTTTTTGTGCGTGTGTGTGTTGATAACATTTACTGTGTTAAGTCCCTAAATAGATAGCAAATAAAAAGTGTGTGTATTTGTGCGTGCGTGTGTGAGCGTGTATATGTTTATATGCATGTGTTTGTGTGTGTGCGTATATGTTTGTGTGCATCTGTGTGTGTGCGTGTGTGTTGTTTGTGTTGTGTGAGCCTGTGTGTGTGTGTGTTGATAAAATGTTTTACTGTGTTAAGTCCCTATATACTGTAGATAACGAATTAAAAGTGTGTGTATATGTGCGTGTGTGTCTGTGCGTGTATATGTTTATATGCATGTGTTTGTGTGTGTGCGTATATGTTTGTGTGCACCTTTGGTGTGGGTGTGTGTGTGTGTGTGAGTGTTGATAAAATGTGAAACTATTCTCTGTATATAAACAATACACTCTATGTATCGTCCTCATTTAGCTAGCTAATTAACTGTGTGTGTGTGTGTGTGCTGATATGGCTGCAGGACCCGCTGGACCCTCTAAAGACAGTAATAGTGATCCGCTCATTGGTTCCGGATGGCGTGGCGGAGCGTGACGGTCGTCTGCTGCCCGGGGATCGCCTGATGTTCGTCAACAGCATCGACCTGCAGAGCGGCAGTCTGGAGAGGCGGTGCAGGCACTGAAGGGGGCACCTATGGGCAGCGTCCGCATCGGGGTGGCCAAACCTCTGCTGTGGAAAACACCACATCATAGTACTGCTGCTGTCTCTCTGTGGTGTGTGTGTTTATTTGTTTCTTTGCTTGCTTGCATCTATCTGTGTGTGTTTTTGTTTGGGTGTGTGTGTGTGTGTGTGTGTGTGTGTGTGTGTGTTGTGTGTGTGTGTGTGGTGTGTCTGTGTGTGTGCATGTGTGCGTGTGTGTGTGTGTGTGTTTATGTGGTTTTTGTGTTTATGTGTTTTTTGTGTCTATCTGTGTGTGTATATGTGTATATGGTGTGTGTGTGTGTGTGTTTGTTTTGTTTGTATCTGTGTGTGTGTATTTTGTGTTATTGTTTGTGTGTGTGTGTTTGTTTGTTTGTTTGTCTGTTTTTTGTCTGTATGTTTGTGTTTGTTTGTGTCTGTATGTGTGTGTTTTGTGTTGTGTTTAATTGTTTGTGTGTGTGTGTGTATGTCTGTGTTTTGTGTGTTTGTTTGTGTCTATGTTGTTTATGTGTCTTTGTGTTTGTTTGTTTATTTATATTTTTGTTTTTATTTTGTGTGTGTGTGTGCGTGCGTGCGGCGTGTGTGTGTGTTTATGTGTTTATGTGGTTTTGTGTCTGTGTGTGTATGTGTGTGTGTGTTGTTTGTTTGTCTGTGTTGTTTGTTTGTAGTGTGTTGTTTGTGTTTGTATGTGTGTGTGTTTGTGTTATTGTTTGTTACTGTGTGTTTGTTGTTTGTTTTTTGTTTTGTCTGTATGTTGTGTTTTGTTGGTTTGTTTTGTATGTTGTGTTTTTGTGTTGTGTTTGTTGTTTGTTTGTTGTGTCTGTGTGTATTTTTGGTCTTTGTGTTTATTTATTTGGTGTGTGTGTTGTGTGTGTGTGTGTGTGTGTGTGTGGTGTGTGTGTGTGGTGTGTGTGTCTGTGTGTGTGTGTGTGTCTGTGTCTGTGTCTGTGTCTGTGCATGTTTGTTGTGTTTTTTATATGTGTGCGTCTCTGTGCGCATGTGTGTGTGTGTTGTGCGGACATGTTTATGTGTGTCTGTAACTATTTAACTTGTCTACACTGCTAATGATTTTTGCAAAATTCACCCAGTATTTAACTGTAGTATGGACAATATTTTCCTGTAGAACAAGTTATGCGGTATGTTACTGTATTTTACAGTTGCATTGTGAATATTACTGTATTTTACAGTAAAGATGCCGCAATACTGTTAAATACACACACAGCAAGATAAATGGTTGCTGTCCATGTAAATACAGCGTTTTTGCTGTTCTGATTTACAGTAAAGCTACTGGAGATCTGCTGCCAGTGAGTACTGTAGATTCTACAGGAAATTGTCACAGTGTATGTACACTCACCGGCCACTTTATTAGGTACACCTGTCCAACTGATCGTTAATGCACATTTCTATCAGCCAATCACATGGCAGCAACTTGATCAGAGGAGACATGGCCAGACTGGTTCCAGCTGATAGAAAGGCAACAGTAACTCATATAAGCACTCGTTACAAACGAGGTCTGCCAGACAGAGCATCTCTGAACACACAAACAGTCCAACCTTGAGGTGGATGGGCTACAGCAGCAGAAGACCACACCGGGTGCCGCTCCATGTCAGCTCCAGAACAGGAAACTGAGGCTACAATTCACACAGGCTCACCAAAACGGACAACAGAAGATGGAGAACCGTTTGCTGGTCTGATGGTCTCCATTTTCTGCTGCACATTCGGATGCTCGGCTCAGATTTGGCCTCAACCATCATGAAAGCATGGATCCATCCTGCCTTTTGTATCAGCGGTTCAGGCTGATGGTGGTGGTTTAATGGTGTGGGGGAGATTTTCTTGGCACACTTTGGGTCCATTAGTTACCAATTGAGCATCAGTGTCAACGCCACAGCCTACCTGAGTATTGTTGCTGGCCATGTCCATCCCTTTATGACCACAGTGTCTCCATCTTCTGATGGCTACTTCCAGCAGGATAACGCACCATGTCATAAAGCTTGAATCATCTCAGACTGATTTCTTGAACATGACAATGAGTTCACTGTACTCAAATGGCCTCCACAGTCACCAGAGCTCAATCCAATAGAGCACCTTTGGGATGTGGTGGAACGGGAGATTGGCATCATGGATGTGCAGCCGACAAATCTGCAGCAACTGCGTGATGCTATCATGTCAATATGGAGCAAAATCTCTGAGGAATATTTCCAGTAGCTTGTTGAATCTACGCCACGAAGATTAAGGCAGTTCTGAAGGCAAAAGGGGGTCCAAACCGGTACTAGTAAAGTGTACCTAATAAAGTGGCCGGTGTGTGTAATGTGGTATATATCGGGATTCAGTGAATTTTCATGTTGCGGCTGTGTTGTCCCGTAAGGCCTCCGGAAATGAAATCTTCTTAAAGAAATGCTGTGGTTTATCTGAAGCTCTTCAACTTCAGCGAGGCTGCTATCTCAGCTCATTACTCTGGATTGCGTGCACATTTTGGCATCTTTCCTTCTCTTTGTCTCCTGAGGTTTGGAGCGTAAGTTTTGGCTACTGGAGTGCATTGTGGGTCATCTGATCTGAAGATTTAATCTTGCGAGAGGCCCTTTAGACTGCATGAGCTTTTTGTTCTGCTTTACAAGTGCGATAGAGTAACATCACCTCCTAATATGGATCAAATGACCCACTTCCAAGAACCAGAAAGTGGAGAAAACATTTCTTCCTGCTGCTTTTTGAGGGAATCTGTGATCGTGAATATCAATGACGTCTAAAGGATTGATTCCGCTCGCTAACTCAACCTTGCACTACTAACATGCAAAATGACTGATTTTCTAACCAAATCATATCAAATTTAGAGTCTTTTATTGTGTTGGAAGTGGGTGTAATGATCACATGTACTACAAAATAAGAGTCTTTTACTGTATATATTGTATGCAGGGACTGATAAAAACAAAGAATAATTGAAAATAGATAGTGTACTTCTTCCAAAAAGTCTATTTGTATATTTTACAAACAGACAAAATTGTAACCCCAATTAAAAAACAACACTTAGTTTATTACTTTACTCCACAAATATTACTCTAAGTTAGCAATATGCAGTTACATGAAATTTCTGCAATATTATAAACGTTGCACTGTTATTTATCTATTCATTGTTTAAAATAATTTTAAAATATATTCAACGAGCATATTTGTAACGGTTAATCGAAAGACAATGTAAAAGTACTGCCAAATATTGTGTGAAATACAGTTCTATTTACATATATATATACTATATACATATACATCTACTGTATCTAGTAATACAGTATCTTCAAACCAGTCTTACATTTAGCAAAAACACAGTAAAACAGAAATATTGTGAAATGATATTGCCGTTTAAATGAATTATTTTATATTGCAATAGTTTAAGAAACACTCCGTTTTTTTGGAATAGGCTCATTTACTGCTCCTCTAGAGTTAAATTGTTGAGTTTTTACCACTTTTTAATCCATTCAGCCAGTCTCCAGTTCTGGCTGGAGCACTTTTAGCTTAGCTTAGCATAGGTCATTGAATCAGATTAGACCATTAGCATCTCCTTTAAAAATGAATTTTCCTGTCGGTGACAATAGCCTAGTGGTTAGTGCGCTGACACTCATTGCTGATCTGATCTTTGCTCCACTACGTTCCTTTCTGTAAATCTCCACTGTCCTATCGAAATAAAGGTGAAAACTACAAAAAAAAATTATATATAAAAATATTGAAAGCTATTTACAACTTATCTGAAGCTTGGCTTCTGTAGTTACATCGTGTTTTTTAAGTCCAACAGAATATGGAAACTTGCTAATGATATTAAGACAGAGCCTTAAATAGTCCCCAACTAAGTAACAAGTTAACAGCACTGTGTAATAAGGCATGGTACAGCAGCAAATCGTTTTGAGCGAGATGCTAATGGTCTAATCTGATTCAATGATCTATGCTAAGCTAAGCTAAAATGCACCTGCCTGAGTAAAACTCAACTGTTGAACTCTAGACGAGCTGTAAAATGAGCCTATTTCCAAAATAAATAAATAAATATAATGTAAATGATCCATGAGTCAGTAGATTGTGATAATATCACTCATATGGCTAATGGTCTAATACGATTCAATGGTCTATGCTAAGCTAAGCTAAAAGCTGGAGATAGGCTGAATGGATTCAAACCTCACTGTTTAACTCTAGAGGAGCTGTAAAATGAGCTTATTTCCAATAAATAAATCAATATAAAGTAAATGCTTCATGAGTCAGCAGACTGTGTTGATATCACTCCTGATGCTAATGGTCTAATCCGATTCAATGAGCTATGCTAAGCTAAGCTAAAGTGCTCTAATCTGACTCAAAGATTGGCTGAAAGGATTAAAAAATGGTAAAATTCAACTGTTTAACTCTAGAGGAGCTGTAAAATTTCCAAAGAGGAGTCTATTTCCAAAAAGCATAAATAAATATAAAGTAATGTTCCAATGTATATTACCAATGTAAATAGTCGTGAATACTTGTATTTCCAATAAAAGTTTTATTCATTAAGTAAATCCTGCACGAGTCAGAAGATTGTGACAATATCACTCATATGGCTAATGGTCTAATCGATTCAATGGTCTATGCTAAGCTAAGCTAAACCTGAGATAGGCTGAATGGATTCAAAACCTCAACTGTTTAACTCTAGAGGAGCTGTAAAATGAGCTTATTTCCAATAAATAAATCAATATAAAGTAATGCTCCATGAGTCAGCAGACTGTGTGATATCACTCCTGCTGCTAATGGTCTAATCTAATTTAATGATCTATGCTAAGCTAAGCTAAAAGTGCCCCCAATCAGACCTGGAGATTGGCTAAATGGATTAAAAAAAGTTAAAGCTAACCTGTTTAGCCTATTTCCAAAATATTTATAAATATAAAGTAAAAAGCTCCATGAGTCAGCAGATTATGTCGATATCGCTTACATGGCTAATGGTCTAATCCGATTCAATGAGCTATGCTAAGCTAAGCTAAAAGTGCTCTAATCAGACCCAAAGATTGGCTGAATTGATTAAAAATGGTAAATTCAACTGTTTGACTCTAGAGGAGGTGTAAAATTTCCAAAGAGGAGTCTATTTCTAAAAAGAATAAATAAATATAAAGTAAATGTTCCAATGTATATTACCAATGTAAATAGTCGTAAATACTTGTATTTCCAATAAAAGAGATGTTCATTTTATTCATTAAGTAAATCGAGTCAGAAGATTGTGATAATATCACTCATATGGCTAATGGTCTAATCCGATTCAATGGTCTATGCTAAGCTAAGCTAAAAGTGCTCCAATCATTCGGCTTATCAGTGAATGAGCAGAGCTGACGGTTCCCTGTGTTCACAGACGGAGGATGAGGATGGCTCTTCCTCCATGCTCACGGCTCTGCTGCTGACGGAGATCTGTCATGATGATGATGAAGTTGTTTTCCGCGCTGAGCCTGCAGTGGTCAGTGCTCATAAAACACAAAGCATGTTATTAGTGCAACGTTCTTGTAGGAGCGAGATCTGAAATCTGAAAGCCTTTATATATGAGGCAAAAAATGCTGCTTTACTTAGAGATTTTGTCTTGCTTCTAGTACAAATATCTACAATTCTTTAATCAAGAAGCGTTTTACAAGACCCAATGAACAATATTGTGTTGTTTTTCAGAATTAATGTACCAAATTTAAAGGTGCAGTATGTACGTTTTTGACTCTCTAAAGCATAAAAACACCATAATATGTGTGCAGATATTTCAGAACATGCCTCAGTGAGCATTCTGTTTATCTGAGAAACAATGCTGAAGTCAGATATTCTGCTTTGAAAATGTGCGTTACGTGCAGGAACGGCTGTCTTTGTTTTGGTCATTTAACCCGCCCAATGCCAGTTTAGCCAATAATATATTTCAGCACCCCGCGTGGCCTTGCTGGAAAACAGCATATTCATTCACTCATTCAGAAAGACTCAGAAAGCATGCGTCCATGATGGAAATGTGACCTCTGGTGGACAGTAGCAGCCTCCGAAATGAGACGCAGTTTCAGAGTTCCACATGAGGTTATTAATTAGCAAATAATATAAATATCGTAGCGTAAACATTAGGTGAGCAGGTTACATTGTAAGTAAATCCTAACAACACGCTAAGTGTACGAGATTTGCAGTGATAAGCAATTTAGCTGTTTGCACCAGACGAAACATGACAGAAATGTAAATACAGCCATTCAGAAGCACAGAATAGTGCACTCACTGCACTCCAACGAATGGTAAGGTTTATAATCTAAATAAACCTTCTTCCAAACCATCTCAAAAGCAGCTTTCTGTTTAGCCAGTGCCATCTCGAAAATGTCCTTTGCCACGCATAAGCACTTGCGTCAGTTAAATACTATGAAAAATCAGGACACATCAGTTTAAAAATCCTCTCAGCTTCACATTCAGAAATTCAACATTCTTAAACATCAGACCTCATATAGTCAGTGCCTTTAAAGCAGCCAACCACATCAATATTGGTAAAATTTTAAGAAAATTTCTTGTTCTTGAAAGCCCATTGCCATATCTTTTAACCAATCGCAACCTGTTACCTGAAACACACCCTTTCTGGTCTTGTGTAGAGAGTATAAATGTTATTGATGTGTGCCTACTGAATTAACCAGCTTAAACCAGCCTAGGCTGGCTGGCTGGTTTAGCTGGTCAACCAGGCTGGTTTTAGAGGGGTTTTGGCCACTTCCAGGCTGGTTTTCCAGCCATTTCCAGTTCAAACCAGGCTACTCAAGCTGGTTTTAGCTGGTAATTTTCCAGCCTGACCAGCTAAGACCAGGCTGCAAAAGGCTGGAAACCAGCCTGGAAGTGGCCAAAACCCCCTCTAAAACCAGGCTGGTCGACCAGCTAAAACCAGCCAAACCAGCCCTAGGCTGGTTTTAAGCTGTTTTTTTTTCTGCGGGGGTGATTGTAAGCAGAGCGGCCTATGAACTCATTGCAGGTGTGAAGCTAGCTACTGCTGATGACAACTGCAATTTTGTAAGGTGTAAGGTGTATTAGGTACACCTTCCAATTATGTTATCCGTATCATTATCGTTATTTGTGACTTAAAAATCCACCAGCTCTCTGCTATATTCCACATAAATTACCACAAATTTGATCAATTCATTCATCCCTTTTATTCACGTCTTAATGAAAAACCTACAGCGTTCCTTTGCTACCCACTACTTCACAGAAAAACCGTCTATTAGTATTTTGAATCTTCCTACTTTTTTTTTGTTGATTGATCAAAGGTGTCACCAGAGCAAATTCCACACGTCCAAAAATTTGTAGTAATAATCCACCAGAGGTCACATTTCGGTCAGGGGTGCATGTTTTGATAGCCTTTCTGAATGAATGAATGAATGAATGAAATACGCAGTTTTTCCACCAAGGCAACCCCAGGGTGCTGAAATATAAGGCTAAAGTGGCATTGGGCGGGTAAAAAAAAACAAAACAAAGACAGCCGTTCCAGCACGTGACCACATGTTCAAAGCAGAATATCTGACTTCAGCATTGTTTTTCAGATAACAAGAATGTTCACTGAGCAGTTTCTGAATATCTGCAAACATATGATGGGTTTTTATGCTTTAGAGAGTCAAAAACTTACATACAGCACCTTTACAGTAAATTTGGAAAACTTTTGGGTGTGTAATGCATTGCACATAAAAGCTTCAGTATAGCATTACATATTTTAGGTTAAGCTTAATAAAATATCCATCTTGACATGATTGAAAGCTCATTGAAATTGCATTATGTTTTATTTTACAGACAAACTCTCTGAAGTGTACATCTTTTTTTCTAACGTTGTTATAATTTTCACCTCCATAACCTCGGTCTCCAGATCGATTCCAGTGATTTAGATCTGTCTGATGAGAAAGTGTTTGAGCGCCACTTTCTGGAGGAGGAGGAGGAAAATCTGCAAGTCGATGATCGCTGAACACGGCAGTTTTTGCAGCGCTGATCTGACCTATCAGACGAGCAGACACACCTCCACATTGCAGGTATGCACATCCAACATGCAAACATGCACAATTCACATCCTATCAGACAAGCAGACACACCTCCACACTGCAGGTATGCACATCCAGCAGCCAATCACATTCAAACACGCACAAACACGCACAACTCACATCCAATCAGACGAGCAGACACACCTTCACACAGCAAATACGCACATTCAACAGCCAATCACATTCAAACACGCACAAACACGCACAACTCCCATCCAATCAGACGAGCAGACACACCTCCACACTGCAGGTATGCACATCCAGCAGCCAATCACATGCAACATGCACAATTCACATCCAATCAGATAAGGCAGACGCGCCTCCACACGACAAATATGCACATTCACAGCCAATCACATTCAAACACGCACAACTCGCATCCAATCAGACGAGCAGACACACCTTCACACAGCAATACGCACATTCAACAGCCAATCACATTCAAACATGCACAACTCGCATCCAATTAGAAAAGCAGACATGCCTCCACACGACAAATATGCACATTCAACAGCCAATCACATTCAAACACACACAACTCACATCCAATCAGACGAGCAGACACAACCTCCACACTGCAAGTATGCACATCCAGCAGCCAATCACATTCAAACACGCACAACTCACATCCAATCAGACGAGCAGGACACACCTCCACACTGCAAGTATGCACATCCAGCAGCCAATCACATTCAAACACGCACAACTCGCATCCAATCAGACTAGCAGACACACCTCCACACTGCAAGTATGCACATCCAGCTGCCAATCGCATTCAAACATGCAGAACTCCTATATAGATCAGGGGTGTCCACACTCTTTCCTGGAGGGCCGGTGTCCTGGAGAGTTTAGCTCCAACCCTAATCAAACACACCTGAAGCAGCTAATCAAGCTCTTACTAGGTATACTAGAAACTTCCAGACAGGTGTGTCGAAGCAAGTTGGAGCTAAAGTCAGCAGGACACCGGCCCTCCAGGACCGACTTTGGACACCTCTGATATAAGTGTAAGAGTGTATGGGTGTTTCCCAGTACTGGGTTGCGGTTGGAAGGTCAGTCGCTGCGTAAAACACATGCCGAATAGTTGCCGGTTCATTCCACTGTGGTGACCCTTGATGGTAAGGAACTAAGCTGAAGGAAAATGAATGAATGAATGAAGTGTTACTAATAAACAAATGGAGCAAGCATCGGAGCAGCGTTGGTATGGTGTTGTTGCATGTGTTTTTGTGGTGTTCTGCTGGTAGTTTTCTGTGCTGGAGCTCATCCTGCTGACCTCTTTCATCAGCGCGTCCTTGACTTCAGTCTTTGATGTGCTTTCTGATGAGGATTTTGACCTTTTCTCCCTCACAGGAAGAGGATTTTCTTCCAGATCAGACAGCGGATGAGAGCCAGCAGATAAACGGCACTGCGGGCTTCCAGAGGACCATCACTGTGGTCAAGGGCAATGCAGCCTGGGTGAGACGACTCTTCATCACAGGAATAAAACAATAAAAATGCTGTTTTAATGCTGCCAAGTGCTGTTTTGTAAAGAGATTTTCAACACGTTTGTAACGTAATATTTTCAAATATTTGCCAATGATGTTTAACAGAGCAAGGAATTTTCACAGTAATTTCTATAATATTTTTCTTCTTGAGAAAGTTTTTTATTTGTTTTATTTTAGCTAGATAAAAGCTGTTTAAATTTTTTAAGGTTACTATTATTAGCCCCTTAAGGGCACCTATGGTGAAAAATCTACTTTTCAAGCTGTTTGGACAGACATATGTGTAGGTATAGTGTATAGACCAGGGGTCACCAAACTGTTCCTGGAGGGCCGGTGTCCTGCAGATTTTAGCTCCAACTCTAATCAAACACACCTGAACAAACTAATCAAGGTCTTACTAGGATACTTGAACACCCAGGCAGGTGTTTTGAGGCAAGTTGGAAGCTAAACCCTGGAGGGACACCGGCCCAGAACAATAATAAAAGAAGACGCTTCAGTCCCGGTTTGGGCTAGCTTAAAGATCCAGTACAGAGCTATAAAATACAAACTACTGAAAGCTGTAATAAATAATCTGATGGGTGTTTTGAGCTGAAACTTTACAGACACATTCTGGGGACACTAAGACTTATATTAAATCTGGAAAAAGGGCTAACCTAGGTGCCCTTTAGGCAATATTTGTTTGGATTGTGTACAGAACAAACCACTTTTATACAATGACTTGCCTAATTACCCTAACTTTAGCCTAGTTAAGCTAGTTAAGCCTTTAAATGTCACTTTAAGCTGAATACTATTGTCTTGAAAAATATCTAGTCTAATATAATGTGCTGTCATCATGACAAAGATAAAGAAATCAATTATTTCAGTTATTGTATCCTATAGAAAATATAGATTCTTAAGGGGGGTAATAATATGGACCTTAAAATTGCTTGGGAAATGTTTGAAAAATAATTAAAAATTCATAGAAATGCTAATAAATTAGCTTGTTTATTCAACATAGGCTCATCTGAAGCGTAGCCCTATATACATTTCTGGAGATCGCAAATTATGTAGCCAGAAGTATGTATGGCTGCATTTCATCTTTAAAACGAACGCTACGAGGCGGTATGATGCTGTTCCTTTTCGCGCTACAAGCTGACCGCTTACCTCTGTATGGACGGCTTTACCACTGTCACCGGTTTTTCCAGTGGCTCGCCATGTACGTCTGCGGACTTGAGACACAGAGAGGAGTTAACCACGATGATGGGGTTCGAATCCAGCGAAGAACGGGTCCAGAAAGCAGATAAAACAAAAGCCAAAAAATAAAATAAACAAGTAAATAACAGGGTGAGAACATGGTAAAATCTGAAAACGTAGTGAAAATCAAACGAGGCCATTTATTATTCTGGATTGCTTTTTAAAATTGTCGATTAGGTTTAGGGAAGGGGGTGGGTGCTGGTCAATTGGTGCTTTTGAAAACACTATCGGTTGGGTTTAGGGAAGGAGGAGGGTGGGTCAGTTGTCAGTCGATTGGTTGGTCAGTCAACAGCAGCCACTGGTAGGTTTACGCGAGAACAGCAGGCACGAATGGCACTCGCGAGAGAAATTTGAGATCTGAAAAGCGTAAACAGCGGCCTCTGAGGGATTCGCGAAACAAAAACTGCAAAAAAACGTAGCTTCTGGGGCCTATTTGGTGCTTTCCAGAAGTGTATATAGGGGTACGTATCCATAATGAGCTTGGGTTGTGTATATACTTAAGTGTGAACTCACTGTCAGTTTTTTAAGACACCTAATTGCATTAATTGACCTAATCAGCAATGAATATGAGATGGATATGAGAAATGAAGTACCAAATGTTGCAAGATTGCAATAGACACTTGCAAAAATAACGTGACTGTGGGTTAAAATGCAAAGTATGAGGAATATGAGGGGAATATTTCTCACTGTATTCATGCACCTTGTAATGTAATGGTATGATTGCACAGGCTGCTGGTCCTCAGTGAGCGTTTTGCATTTCACTAAATATCCACATTTGTATTTGGAGACGGGACTCATTGAGCAGTGGTTTGGGATCCTTTATCCGGAGCAGCAGTTTTAAGTCCGTCTGCTTTCACCATTAGGCTATTAAAATTTCATATGAGGGTTTTCTACGTTCATTTGAGGACGCTTAGCAGCCGTTTACAGTCAGACTCTGCTTTACTATCACAGATGTTGATCCACTCTGCTTCCTGATCTACGACTGCAAATTAATCTACATTTATAAGTACACTTTTTTGGAAATAGGCTCATTTTACAGCTCCCCAAGAGTTAGAGAGTTGTGTTTTTTCCATTTTTGAATCCGTTCAGCCGATTTAGCTTAGAGATAGCTTAGCTTAGCATACATAATTGAATTGGATTAGACCGTTAGCATCTCGCTCAAAAACGACAAGATATTTTGATGATTTTCCTATTTAAAGCTTGATTTCAGTGCTATTTTTAAATATCAGTGTGTGATTAGTAAATAAGTGGTGTAACTAGGGTTGGGTCGATAGACGATGTCATCGTCCATCACAGATGGCCGATAGACATCATGATGCTGAGCCGGATTCGCAATCCTCAGCCCCCGTCGCAGCAGCAACCCGCTCGCAAAAAATACAGACCATTTACACTATAATACATCTTGTATAAAATAATACACCGTTTACCACTAATACATCTTAGTTTTACAATTGCATTTCAAAACGAAGACGATCCGCGTCCACACTAGCGTTACATCTAGCATTTTTGAAAGATCTCTGTCCTATACCGCTGAAAGCACACATCACGTGACCACACATTCCACACTCATGCGCTCTAGCATATGCGCACGTGTGAGCTCAGGCAGTCAGGCAAGTGTGTGCTTTGAGGACTAAACCCCAGAGAGCAGTGCACGTCGGACAGTTATCAAGGATTTACTGCGGATGGCGTCTCATTATAGTTGTTAGAGGTGATATTTAATTAATCTTGTCTCTATCTAACGACTCTTCTGGCTTTTAAATCTATCAGGTTAACGTGTCACAGTGTCAGTACACTGCTTCAATCTTTCACTTTCACGCTTGTACTTAATAATTTTAGTGAAAACCTCTGATACTGTTGGCTGGTTTCTGTCGGTTGTGCACATTTTTACCAACCGAGTTTGTCGACGCCATTATAACGACACAGATCACTCTGACTATTCATGCCAGAGTCCTGCGGAAAAATTGATTGACAGGTAGTTGTTTGTGTATAGCTTCTCTTTATTTATTTATGATTTGGTTATGGGTAAACAAAGGACCATGCGGGTCAGGTAATTGAAACGGTAGGCTACACATAATTAATTTATTATTATTATTCATAAATAATTGATTCGTCGTCGTAGGCAGCATCATCCATCGCGATGTTTCACATTAGACATCATACGATGCCAAATTGGTTGACATCGCCCAACCCTAGGTGTAACAATACACTCAAGTCATGATACATATCTCGATACTGAACTCACGATACAATATTATCTCGATAAATAAATCATTGAATCAGATTAGACCATTAGCATCTCACTCAAAAACGATCAGAGTCAACATAAAGCTTGGACTCTTCTGTCATTACATCGCATACTGAGACTGACAGAAATTGAAAAGTTGATATTTTCCAGGCTGATATGGCTAGGAACTATAGTCTCATTCTGATGTAATAATGAATGTCAACCATGATATTAATGATATTTCAATATTTCAATGTTATTATACTGGTGCACGCTCCAAGGTGGTCACATTGGACCTAGCTGGGGACTATTTTCAGCTGCTGCTTAATATGGTTGCTGTCAAAAAAAACCGTGTCCATGCATTTTCAGTTCTATTTTTAAATATCAGTGTGTGTTATTAAATAAGGGTTCGATACATATCTCGATACTGAACTCATGATAAGATATTATCTTGATATTTTATGCCATAAAAAGTTTAATATTGTTCGTTGGGCTGTAAATCAATTTTCAAGTTTCCTTCATTTAGTATTCAAAGCATCACAGCGATGGCGCACACGCTCTGCTATTCCTCAAGATGACCCTGCTGGTCACTCAGTTGACAGACTGTGATGTTTGCGCTGGTGTTTTCAGGAAGGACGGTGTGTGCGCTGAAGGACGGTCCGGGGATGTTGATCCGCAGCATCATTCATGGCGGCTCCATCAGTCGGGACGGCCGGCTGCGTGTTGGGGATCTGATTCTGGCCATTAATGGAGAGCTGACGGGGAATCTGACCAACGCACAGGCCAGAGCCATGCTGCGCAGACACTCTCTGATCGCACCGGACATGGGGTGAGAAACGCTCAAACACTCCTGTTCAACACTGGAAAAAAACCTCCGGATATTTTAATGAACAGTTCACAACTATTTTTGGACCTTTAGCTCAATAAACTCTAATTAGCTGCTTAATAATAGCTGATAAAATAGATTATGGGTAGGTTTAGGGATGAGGAATATCATAACATAATAACATACTTGCATATAAGACCATGATAATATCATACTAAGACCATAAGTGTTAATAACCCTTAATATCTTAATATTAGGAAGGTAATAAGACAGTAGTAATGGTGTGAGTTGTTACTTAAACACTAAAGTGCTACCCCATTAATTAACAGTTTCTCTTTATTAATAGTTATGCGGTCATACATAAGTGCATTAGGGGACTTTTATCTGTTACTCTGTTCACATTAAATGTTGAAAATACATTTCTGAGTCTAAAAATTTAGACATTTTAGTAATCTGAAGCAATATATTATAAAATAAAAGGGTCGTTCTAATGAAATGGTCTCTTTTGTTGTGGAAAATGTCTAAAAATTAAAACTATTTCTTGTGAGAGAAACTTTCAAACACTAGAAAGCATCCAGTAATGGTCACACTTTATTTTTAATGTAAAGTTAATGCTATTTTTGGAGTTTTAGCTCAATAAACTTATAATTAGCAGCTTACTGATATATATAATAATAGTTAATACAGCAGGTTTTGGGTAGGTTTAGGTATGGTGGAATAAGATCATACTTTAAAGGTGCTAATAAACAGTTAATATATTGACTTTTATTTACATTTTAGTAATAATGTCTGAAAAACACTGCTAAAAAACATTAGTTAATGGTCACACATTATTTTAATGCACAATTAACACTATTTTTGGACTTTTAGCTCAATAAACGTCTAATTAGCTGCTTAATAATAGTTAATGCAATTAGGGATGTGGAATAAGATCATCCTTTATGAGTGATATTAATTAACAGTTTCTGTATTTGATGTTTTCTCTTTATTTGTGGTTATGCAGTCATACATACGTGCTTTTATGGGGCTTTTATCTCTTGAGCTGTTCAGTTTTGATGCTGAGAATTCATCTCTGTAGTTTAAAAATGTGACTTGTATTGACATTTTATTAGTATGAAGCAATTTATTGTATAAGAAACAGGTCATTCTGCTGAAATTGCCTTTTTTTGTATGGAAAAAATGACTAAAAAATCCATTTCTTTTGAGAGAATTTTTATTTGCAGTAAACTTCTACAGCTGAACTAAACTAAACACAATCTCCAGCCGAATGAGCTTGAGCTTTATTGTTTAACAGCGTCAACAAAATCAGATTTTTAGATTTAGATTTAAGATTTTAAATCTTTCTTTTTAATATATATATATATATATATATATATATATATATATATATATATATATATATATATATATATATATATATATATATATATATATATATATATATATTTGTCTTTAATCTTTTGGGTGGCACAGACTAGGGCTGCACAATATACTGTTTCAGCATCGATATCGCAATGTGTGAGTCCGCAATAGTCACATCGCATGGATCCGAAATTTAGTCTGGATTATAGTTGAAATTTTAACCTTAGATTAAAATGTTATTTTGCATGTGTTTTCTAAGTCCTGGCTGTAAGAATTTTAAGCAAATTTAAGCCATTTGGGCACAATAAACGAAAAAGTTTGTAGCTTAAAAATTAATTGTAATTATTTACTCAAAATGATACCAGTGTTATTATTATATTATTATTATTATTATTAATTATTATATTATTATTATCATCATATTATTAATATATTATTATTATTATTATTATTATCATTATTATTAATATTATTATTATTATTATTGTTATTAGTATTATTATTATTATTATTATTATCATTATTATATTATCATTATTATTATTATCATTATTATTATTATTTACTATTATTATCATCATTATATATTATTATTATTATTATTCAGGATTATTATTATTATTATTATTATTATTATTATTATTGTTGTTGTTGTATTAGTATATTATTATTATTATCATTATTATTATTATCATTATTATTATTATTATTATGATTATTATTATTATTATTATTATTATGATTATTATTATTAAATAGTATATCATCATTATTATTATTATTATATCATTATTATATTATCATTTCTTATTCTTATTTTATTATTATTATATTATATTTATTATTATTATATTACTAATTATTATCTCATATATTATTTTATTATTATTAGTTTATTATTATTATTATTCATTATTATATTATTATTATTGGTTGTTGTTATTAGTATATTATTAATTATGTTATTATATTATTTTATTATTATTATGATTATTATCAGATATTATTATTATCATTATTATTAGTATTATTATTATTTTATTACTATTATTATCATCATTATTATTATTATTATTTATTATTATTATTTATTATTGTTAGTTGTTATTAGTATTATTATCATATTTATCATTATTATTATTATCATTATTATTATTATTATTATCATGATTATTATTATTATTATTATTATGATATTAGTATTATTATTAGTAGTATTATTATTATTATTATTATTATTATTATTATTATTATTATTATTTTTATTATTATTATTATTATTATTATTATTATTGTCATTATTATTATCATTATTATCATTATTATTATTATTAATAATATTATTATCATTATTATTATTATCATTATTATTATTATTATTATTATTATTATTATTATTATTGTCATTATTATTATCATTATTATTATTATTATTATTATTATTATATTATTATTATTATTATTATCATTATTATATTATTATTATTATCATTATTATTATTATCATTATTATTATTATTATTATTATTATTATTATTATTATTATTATTATTATTATTATTGTCATTATTATTATCATTATCATTATTATTATTATTATTATTATTATTATTATTATTATTATTATTATTATTATTATTATTATTTATTATTATTATTATTATTATTACTATTATTATCATCATTATTATTATTATTATTATTATTATTATTATTATTATTATTATTATTATTATTATTGTTGTTGTTATTAGTATTATTATTATTATTATCATTATTATTATATCATTATATTATTATTATTATCATTATTATTATTATTATTATTATTATTATTATTATTACTATTATCATTATTATTATTATTATTATTATTATTATTATTATTAAAATCTACTTCAAATACTGTTCGACTCGCCAGAAAATCATAAATCATTAGCTATGTTTCTATGCACCTATTTTTATGCACATTTTGGAAGATGCGCATACATTTTGAAAATACACATAAAAACATGCGCATAACTGAGTAGGATAAACTTTTTATTCTGTAAGAAAAAAATGTGCATACATTATGATGGAAACACTTTTACCGATCAATTCCAGTATGCACATTAAAAACAAAGGTTGTGTGATTTTGTTATAAGAGATCATGTGATGATAAAAATGTGTGTGTGAATGGATAAACCAGCAGGCTGAGCACACTGTAAAACATCTGAAATGGTGTTTTGGTCATTCTAAAACGCCTTAACCATTTCAGTGTTAGTGTTATTCTATTATTAATGACCTCCAGAACTGTCAGGAGCATCGTCATCTGAGGTGCAAGTCATTTAATAAATAAGGAAAAGACTCGCGCAGCTTCTCCTACCACAACAACTTCTGTTTTTAATGTTGATATTTATTTAGGAAGTGACGATTTTGTTCCTTTTGACTTGTTGGATGGTAGCGCTGCTTTATTCACTTGTCTTTATGACGATATTCCAGTTTGCACATAAATTTAATTAGCATTTTTGGATTGAAACATAGCTAGTGTTTATTTTAATTTCTCTGTTGTATTTATATTTGCTTGCCATTTTTTAAGTGCTATGCAGAAATGCTCGCCTACAGAATCATCCTAACCGATCTAAAATCATGAATTCTTTACAAGCTGTTCATGTTATCTGGTGAAATTGCATTTATATCGCAACATATATCGCAGTGAATGAAATATTGCAATGTCCATTTATTTCCAATATCGTGCAGCCCTAGCACAGACACTTAAACAGGATTATCATCATCTTCACATGAAGACATTTGCAAAAACGTACTCCTCTGGTTTTGTCTTGGTCTTGTTTCTAGTCCAAATATCTAAAAAATCTTTAATCAAAAAGCATTTTCTAGACAATGAACTATTTTGTCTGGTGTTTTGTTATCTGTTAAAACTAATAAACAATAATAATTAGTAAATATTAAAATAATCAGCCAGTGGGGTTAGTAAAATAGCTGAAAATTCATAGCTGAAAACTCTAAATGCGAGCACTCTGATCTGCTTATCTAATGCAATTAGATCATTGAGATGACATGACGCGGTGAAGAGTGATTGAGAGTGTGCGTGTGTAAATGCTCTTGCGTCTCCAGATCACAGGTGCAGCAGGTGAAGAGCTCAGCCTCATCTCTGTGTGAGTACAGCCTTCATCTGGGCTTGATTCTCGCTGTCTGATCTCCGACTCACACTCCGTTTCTTCTGCATTCTGGCCCGTCACTGCAGTTTTTACAACCTGGGCTCACTGGAGATATGTGCACTGGGCTACATTCTTGAGAACCAAGAAATATATGTCCGTTTATAATGCAGGCTTCAGTTTTCAGATAGGGTGAAGAGATGATGCCAATCATTGACGGATAACGCAAACTTAATACACAAATACACTTCATTAAATATGCACACATAAACATCAGTTACAGTTATTAGTAGCTAAGGGCGGCACGGTGGCTCAGTGGTTAGCACTGTGGCCTCACAGCAAGAAGGTCGCTGGTTCGAGTCTTGGCTGTGCTAGTTGGCATTTCTGTGTGCATGTTCTCCCCGTGTTGGCTTGGGTTTCCTCCGGGTGCTCTGGTTTCCCCCACGGTCCAAACACATGCGCTATAGGGGAATTGATTAACTAAATTGGCTGTAGTGTATGCATGTGTGTGAATGTGGGAGTGTATGGGTGTTTCCCAGTACTGGGTTGCAGCTGGAAGGGCATCCACTGCATAAAATAAATGCTGGATAAGTTGGCGGTTCGTTCTGCTGTGGCGATCCCCGATAAATAAGGGACTAAGCTGAAGGAAAATGAATGAATGAATTGAGACTAGAGGCCACTAGAGATTTTTGACAATCTTAAATATGTTACTGGGGTGTTTTCTCATACGTGCCGTTTAGCGTAAATACACAAGAGGGCGCTGTGTACATTTATGCCATTCTCAACATCCTTCTAGTGCACGTCTGTGTGAGAAGCTGATCAGCTTGATATCGACTGACTCGCATACTTCCTCAAACCCAATCCTAAACCCTAACCCTAACCCTTAAGCCTCCTTTCCACCGAAAACGACAAGCAACAGACCGGAAGTCATTCATTTCCAATGCAGAGTAGTCCGGGAGCTGCGTGGAGTTCCGATCATCTCCGTATGCGAAAAAATTGCGTCCGAATTGAGCTTCAGATCCATTGAAAAATGTGAACTCCTGCGACTAGACCGTATGCGACCGTCCGACCGGATATTATATATTTCTATGTTGTCCAAGCAGGTCAGTGCGCGCTAAATGAGAAATACTAATTTTTTCATTATTTTTCTTTATTACAAGAAAAAGTCGGTAACACTTTATAATAACTACACACTATAAATCATTTATTAAGCATTAGCAAATAGTGAATTCATTATCAGTTAAGCATTAACTCTACATTAATAAGCATTAGTAAGCAGTTTATAACTGCAGCTACAAATGCTCTATTCTTGACTTACAAACATATTTATAATGTGCTTAATACTTGTACTTTCATACTTTAATGATTTATTTTTCATTACTAAATTAAGTATCACATTATTTACAAACCATTTGTGTTTAAGAGTAGTTGAGGGTTTTTAGGATCATTCAGAATGAGTTAGTAAATGATTAATAAACTATTGAAATCAACGTTTATATGTCTTATTATTCAGGCATATATTAGGGTTACTATGTATGTTAATAAATGCTTTATTAACTCAACTTCATCCAGTTTTGTGACCTAATCTAAAGTGAGGACTATTAATGCTTTATAAATCCCTTATAAATGACAATTAAAGGCTCGGTTAAATTCTAAACAGGAAAAATGACATTATTAATTTCTTTTCATTTAAAGAGACACAAATAAAACTGAACTTCAAATGAAAAATAAATCTTTGCAAACTTATCTAAAATAACATTACTGTAGAGTTTAAACATGCCATCTGCATCTTATTATATTGTTAAATTATTATATTGTTGTTGTTGTTTTATCCAGTTGTATGTCGTATTTTGACACTCCTGTTATTCAGCAATGTTTAAACTTTACAGTCATTTTATTTTTTAAATGAGATTGCAAAGATTATTGTTCATTTGATTCTGAGCCTTTAGTTGTCATTTATAAGGGATTTATAAAGCATTAATAGTCCTCACTTTAGATTAGGTCACAAAACTGCGTGAAGTTGAGTTAATAAAGCATTTATTAACATATTAGTTAACTATTAGTATATGCCTGAATAATAAGATATGTAAATATTGAATTCAATAGTTTATTAATCATTTACTAACTCATTCTGAATGATCCTAAAAACCCTCATCTACTCTTAAATACATCTAGTTTGTAAATAATGCAATACTTAATTTAGTAATGAAAAATAAATCATTAACTAAGAATGAAAATACAATTATTAAGCACATTATATAGGTGCTTATAAGTCAAGAATAGAGCATTTGTAGCTGCAGTTATAAACTGCTTACTAACGTTTATTAATGTAGAGTTATTGCTTAACAAATAATGGATTCACTAGATGCTAATGCTTAATAAATGATTAATAGTGTTACCAAAAAGTCTATATTAAAAAAAGTTCTATTCATAAATGAGTAATAAAAATGTTTTTTTTTATGTTGTCTCCACATTCCCTGCTAAATCTTTAGCGGCCTATGAGTTTCTAGGATTCATTCATTCATTCATTCATTCAACCATGGTGAACGCACTTTATTTCGTACACCATGAGAATTTAGCTTCTCTCCCATGGTGCACGACAACACTGAAAATTCTGTGCGACCGCCACAAGGGGGCGTACTCTGATATTTGTGTCCAAATGTTGTGTGCGGTGGAAAGGCGGCTTTACCCGTCCATTCCTCAACCCTAACCTTCGCCTTAAAGGGAACTTTGAGAAAGAGTAAAAAGTGACAGTCGGCTGTTATACTGCCCCCTAGCTTTTGTTTTACACACAAAATGCAGACATATGTATATTGCACATATTTCTCGGTTCTCAAAAATGTAGCCCTGTGCACATTTTCCCAAACAGAAGCCTGTGTTCATTTTTCTGACTGTTTGGGCCTCATGCAGCTTTCCATTCTTCTCTGATCACTAAAACTGCCATCAGTATCACGTTAACTTAACTCTTAAGACTCATTCTGTCATCCTGTACTCACCCTCATCTGGTTTCAGCCTGCATGGTTTTCTGTCTTCTGCTGAATGCTCTGACATTTCTACTGTGCAGTACATTTCTGTGAGTGTTTAATGGGATATTTCAGCCAAAAATGAAAATTGTCTAAGCGTTATCTGGTGAACACTGGAGATGTAGAGTATATGTTGAAGAGCTGATGGCATCCATTGATTTGCATAGTAAAAAATAAATATAATCCAAATAAATACATAACATTTACAAATAGAGTTCTGAAAGAGCTATCAAATGCACACAATCAAGAGAATTATATTTGTTGCTTCTCTTTAACTTTATTACATTGGCAAATGTACAAAGAAAAGATTTCCAGTGTTTTCCAACTTTTTTAGGGTGTGTTGCATCCATCAAAATGTGTTTTGTGTTTACAAAATGTGTTTAAAGGGAACATAGTTGACCTCTTTTTTCTGATTTATTATTAATATTATGGTTCTTCTGAGTGTGCCAGTTTAGCTTCAGTTTAAAACACAATTCAGATTGTTTTATTATAATGTGTTAAAAAGTGTCATGTTGGGGGCGTGTCCACAGCTCGCTGATTTATGGGTGTGTTGCTTCACATGTAAATTAGTTTCGGCTTCCCACCAATGTAACAAGGGGGCGGGGCCATGAGCTCACCCGCTCTGCGTTTGCAACACAGACAGGAAGACTGAGAGAAGGAGCGAGAGTGAGAGGATCCGCATTCACTCGTGCATGTACGACTCTGACACAGACCAAGCAGAGAGTACAAAACCATTTGTGTCTTTGTACAGTTTTACAGCCAACTGTGTGCTAGTTTCAAGTGCCGAGCTTGTACACAGAAACTAATAACCACGCACACTGAATTAACTTTGACTGAGGCACCGGATGCGCCGCTCGAAGCCGCGATACAGCACACCAGACACTCTCTGTGGCGCG
The DNA here is from genome assembly GCF_903798145.1 of Danio aesculapii. Lineage (NCBI taxonomy): Eukaryota > Metazoa > Chordata > Actinopteri > Cypriniformes > Danionidae > Danio > Danio aesculapii. The sequence continues at coordinate 72,173,894 of NC_079441.1, read as the reverse complement.
GCAGAGACATGAAGTGTCCCGAATCGTCGCGCCACGCATTTTTGAATTCTAAACATAGGTTTCTGCAGCGGTCCGCGGCGCCCAGCCGTCGACTTGAGTGTACCCTGATAGAAACCGATGTTTATAATTCTAAAACGCATGCTAGTTAAGATCACAGGGAGCTTCTGGGATCATGAGTAATGCAAACGGCTGAAGTATAAGGTAGACTCGATGAGAAGTACACATGTTTGCAAACCTACCTAAAGATACAACCAATAATTCCGATTAGAGCGATAATGTGGAGAATATTGCTCTTGTGTTGAGCCCAATGAGCCTTGCATCTACAAATAGAGCTAGCGTGTTCCTTTAGTGATATCGCTTCCACTCACGCTGAAAATGGCGGACGTGAATCAATAAACTGAGGATATGATGACGCACCTGTCAATCAATATTGGTGGGCGGGGGGACCACTCTCCTACGTAAAGTTGCGGTCGGTTTGAAAACCGCTCCAATTGGTCCACCGTTTTTATATTGTTAAATTGAAAAAAAAGCACTGGGTGTGTTTATATCACCCCAATATGACGGTCTATACACCATACATGCGCATATGTCTGTCCAAACAGCTTGAAAAGTAGATTTTTCACCATAGGTGCCCTTTAAGTTTGTCAGTGAAAACACTGGAAATCAGAAATCTGTGCTTTTGTCTTTAAAATGACCACATTTTATGAATTAACTAAATAAAATAATGAACAATTTGCAGAGGGTGACGCGGTGGCGTAGTGGGTAGCGCTGTCGCCTCACAGCAAGAAGGTCGCTGCTTTGAGCCTCGGCTGGGTCAGTTGGCGTTTCTGCGTGGAGTTTGCATGTTCTCCCAGTGTTCTCGTGGGTTTCCTCCGGGTGCTCCGGTTTCCCCCACAGTCCAAAAACATGCGCTATAGGTGAATTGGGTAAAACATGCTGGGTAAGTTGGCGGTTCGTTCCGCTGTGGCGACCCCAGATTAATAAAGGGACTCAGCCGAAAACAAAATGATTGAATGAGGAATTTGCAGATTATTGGTTTAATTGCTTTTTTTACAAATTGTCCCAACCTTTTCATAACTAGAGTCATGTGGTCACCAACATTGCTCAAAATATCTTCTTCTGTGTTTAATAAAATACATTGGCTACCAAATAAAAGTATATTGTTGATAAATATGCAAGTGCATACTTAACCCATATAGTTTTTTCCACACAAACTTTTAGTAAAATAAACTATTTGGGTTAAGAGTGTGTGAACATGGCAAAAAAAAAAACATCAGTAGAAATTTTGTTCACTTAAAGGGCCAAAATGGCACTCAACTTATGCAACAATCACTTTTATAAGGGGTTTAAACACAGTTGTGTTTCAGCAGTCTGTGATTATAACCAGCTTCCAATGGTAAACGTGTATTAATGTTATTATATATAATCAGACTTGATAAAAGCAGTCTGCAGAAACACTTTGATTGACATTCCCCATTTGTACGTGTCATCACAGGGGGAAAGCCCCGCCCACTAGTGTCAATCTCTCTCTCATTAGCATAGGACGTTAGTTTTGTTTTTGAATCTGCTACTATGCTGACACACGCATTTGTAGCTCCGCCCTCTTCTAAAAAGAGCACAATCTCATTTGCATTTAAAGAGACAGTCACCAAAACACCACAATTAAGATCAAAGCCTGAAAGGGTCAGTTTCAGAGAGTTATAACACATTATTAGTGTAGTATTTTGAGCTGAAACTTCACAGACACACTCTAGAGACATCAGAGACTTATTTTACATGTTGTAAAAATAGGCATAATAGGTCCCCTTTAAAGCTGAAGTGTGCAAGTTGTGCACCGGAGCTTTACCAAACTCAAATAATGACCATCACATAATAGTGCATCAACTTCTGGGTTGCTTATAGTTTGATATTCACATTTTTCTCCAACAGGAGAGCTCTTCAATTCCGGCTGCGTCATTTCAGCCGCCGTATGAATTTTGATAGGCGCATAATTGTACTGCACAGTGTTTTGACCCGGCTGATATTAAACTCTCACATTCCAGTCAAACTCAAGGATGCTGCGTGTCTCTTTCAGCAGGATGTTGTTTCCGTGGTAACATGAATTCTGTCCTGGAGTGGCTGTTAACATTGCAGGCCTGCGTCTCCTCTAACATCATGTGCTTGAGTTCTTCATCTTTTATTAACATCTTACTCATGTCAATTGTTCGATTTCCAGCCATTGATTCTGCTTTATTAATGACGTGAGCATGTGACTGCTGTGATCCCTGTCTTGATTTCTGCTCCTGCATGCGTGAATTGTTCAGAATGATGTTTGATTTGCCTCCATTAGATCTGTCATCTTCACTTACAGTGAACTGATCGAGCAAATAAGCTTCTTTTCTGTTTCAGCTCCTGATCTGGAAACAGAAATAATTCAAAGTAAATCGGCAGGCTTGATGTTGGGTCCACGTTTATGTAGTTAGAGTTTTTGAATGTAATGCAAAATACATTTATTTATTTACTAACCAATAATCGCCAGCTGTTATTGACAATCATAAAATTGGTCAATTATAAAAAATATTTCTATTGTTAGCATACATTTTTATTTCCAAGAGTAAATGAGGAACACTTAACAATACGGTTGTGTTGGTTAATTATACAGCGGGGAAAATCAGTATTAAACACGTCAGCATTTTTTTCAGAAAACATAAATCTAAAGATGCTGTGACTTGTTTATGTCGATAACAACCGAAGAAATCCATATATGCAAAGAAAACAAATCTAATTAGTTTACAAATGAAGTTCTGTGTAATAAAATGAAATGACTCAGGGAAAATGTTTTGAATACACGAAGAAAGGAAGGTGTAGAAAGACATGGAAAGCCCTGAAATCTCTGAGTAGTTCTTCAGCAACCCTCTGCCCTTCGTCATTGTAAATTAATATTCGCCGCTTCAGTCCAACATCTACATCAGCAGGAGGATGAAGATGAAACCAGGGTGGACATTTCAGCAAGACAATGATCCAAAACACAGCCAAGGAGACTCTCAGATGCTTTCAGAGAAGGAAAATCAAGCTGTAGAATGGCCCAGCCAATCACCTGATCCGAATCCAATAGAAAACACAAAATGAAGCTCAGATTTGATAGACTAGACCCACAGAGGTATTAAATACGTTTCAGTAGTTCAGTACTTTCTCTGGGAACACTTTATAATAACTATACACTATGAATCATTTATTAAACATTAACAAATGGTTAATTCGTGATCTGTTAAGCATTAACTCTTCATTAAAAGACATTAGTTAGCAGTTTTTAAATACAGCTCTATTCTTGACTTGTAAGCACATCTATAATGTGCTTAATGATTGTATTTTCATACTTAATACTTATTAATTGTTCATTACTAAATTCAGTATTGCGTCATTTACAAACCATTTGTATTAAAGAGTAGTTGGTGGCTTTTAGAGTCATTCAGAACGAGCTAGTAAGGGTTTAATAAACTATTCAAATCAACATGTATATATTTTATTATTCAAGCATATAGTAATGGTTACTGTGAATGATAACAAATGCTTTATTGACTTAACTTCATGCAGTTTTGTGACCTAATCTAAAGTGAGGACTATTTATGCTTCATAAATCCCTTGTAAATGACAATTAAAGGCTCAGTATCAAACGAACAATAAATGTTTGCAATAAATTACTGTAAACTTTAAACTTTGCTGAATAACAGGAGTGTCAAAATACAAATAGACGTAAATAAAATGTTAAAATAACGGATATAACATCAACAATTTAATAATTTAATGATATATTATGACTATAGGGCCAGACGGAATCTGTGGACGTTTTTCTGCGGAGAGTTTTGGTAAAAATCTGTGGATTTCTGCTGAACTATTGGGAGTATCATAACTAAAACCTTAATATATAAAATAAAAAACAAGATCTTTTTAACATTTATTTAACATTTAAAATGCAAATCCAATTAGATTCTCTTTATTTGGTAAACAAAGCAAGTCTCTCATATAATATCTCTGCTAAAAGACAGAAAACATTACTGTACAAACTGCATTGTAAATAAATCAGATGAACATTTTCATATTACTCAATAAAATGACTGTAATTAACTTAAAAACTGAATAAATATTACTTTACACACATTTACTCAAGTAAATAAACAGAATTAATGCAGGGCTAAAAATGCGCGCTCAGATTCTGTGTGGGCCTAATTATGACGCAACATTTCAAAGTTATATAGCGAAGTTTAAACTGTACAGTAATTTAATTTTACGTAAGATTGCAGATTTATTTTTCATCTGATACAGTTTAAGTTGTGCATCTTCAAATTAATAGAAATGAATAAAGTCATTTATTTTCTCTTTTCCTGTTTAGAACATAACTGAGCCTTTAATTGTCATTTATTGGGGATTTTATAAAGCGTAAATAGTCCTCACTTTAGATTAGGTCACAAAACTGCATGAAGCTGAGTTAATAAAGCATTCATCACCAATGCATATGAATTAACTATATGCCTGAATTAACTATATGCCTGTATATGCCTGAATAATATAAACTATAAATGTTAATTTGAATAGTTGATTAATCATCTGCTCATGCATTCTGAATGATGTTAAAATAGTACCAACTATACTTAAATAACTAGTTTGTAAATAATGCAATTCTTAATTTAGTAATGAATAAATTAATAAGTAATAAGTATGAAAATACAATCATTAAGCACATTATAGATGTGCTTATAAATCAAGAATAGAGCATTTGTAGCTGTATTTATAAGCTACTTACTAACGTCTGTTAAAGAGCCCATATTATACATGAAATAGGGTCATATTTAGGTTGTAAGGGTCTCCAACAACAGTCTAATATGCATGCAAGGTCAAACAACACTGTCATGGTCTTATAATCTGCATTTATTTTTACCTAATTATCCCAACGACTCCCATATGAATCGTTCAGCGATTCATTTGTTCCCAAACCCCTCCTCAGCGCGAAGCTAATCTGCGCCGATTGGACCGATGACAGCCTGCTGCGATTGGTCGACACTGACAGCCTTCAGCGCGAGACAGAGTGAAATGCCCAGCAGCTAATCAACAATATAAAAGTAGTCACAGTGCATACACGCTTCATAGTGTAAGGTGTGGATTTTGGCTGCCAGTGGGTGAATGTAAATACAGACGATGGACTAGAAAATACTGACGACTAACTATTTTATTAAGCGAAAAGTCAAAGAACTGGCGAGGAGATCTCCTAGCCCATCACAGTCTACCTGCTCTTTTCACACACACACACACACACACACACACACACAGGGCCGGCGCGTCCATAGAGGCGACCTAGGGCGGCAGAATAGAGAGGGCGGCGTCGACGACACCTCCCTCACCACCCGCGTCCCCTGTTATATCCGCGAATACCACCCCCACCAACCCCTGGTCTTCAATTTCAACCGCAATAACACCCCCTTCATCTTAACAGATGAATTAACTACTTGCTAATGTTTAATAAATGGTTCAGTGTGTAGTTATTATAAAGTGTTCCCCTTTCTCCTTCTGTCTTTTCATTGTTATTACACAGAACTCATTTTTATTTATTTACTAGTCAATAAATCACCAGCTGACATTGACAGTAACAAAAGAAATCATCGCGTTATTCAGCAAGAATGCATCGAATTGGTCAGTTTACTTCATGCTACAAAATAATCCTGTTAAAATAAAACAAGTTTGCCTCCTAAATGAAATATTCAGACTGAGACCTGAGTTGGGTTTGTTTGGTTTGAGTTGTTTTATGCAATGCATAATTAAAAAGCCTCCTTGTGGACAGAGATTGATAGAACGCTTCATAAATTACCCATAATTCTGCGTTTTTGAAGAGAACAAGAAGAAGAAGAAGCATTCAGTGCAGTTTAAACTCAATTAAATTATTTGTTATGTAATTTTGCGTTAGGAGTAATTAGTTAAGCTACGGTTATTTGTCAATTATTGCTGATCACAGTAGTGTTGATGACCGGTCTGATGAGCCAAACATGAGCATGAGCTTATGTGTGTGTTTGTACGTCTGTATGCGTGTGTGTGTGTGTGTGTGTGCATCCTTTGTGTGTATGTCTGCATTTGTGTCACATCCTTGTGTGTGTCTGCGTCTATATATGTGTGTGCATATTTGTGTGTGTGTGTGTTTGTGTGTATGTCTGCATTTGTGTCACATCCTTGTGTGTGTCTGCGTCTATATATTTGTGTGCATATTTGTGTGTGTGTGTGTTTGTGTGCATGTCTGCATTTGTGTGTGCATCCTTGTGTGTGTCTGCGTCTGTATATTTGTGTGCATATTTGTGTGTGTCTGTGCATGCATGTGTGCACGCATGCATGTGTGTGTGTGTGTGTGTGTGTGTATGTCTGCATTTGCGTGTGCATCCTTGTGTGTGTCTGCGTCTATATATGTGTGTGCATATTTGTGTGTGTCTGTGCATGCATGTGTGCACGCGTGTGTGTGTGTGTATGTCTGCATTTACGTGTGCATCCTTAAGTGTGTCTGCGTCTATATATGTGTGTGCACATTTGTGTGTGTCTGTGGATGTCTGTATGTGTGTGTACCTGTGTGTGTTTCCTTGCATATTTGTGTCTGTTTGTTTGTGCGTGAGTGCATGTGTGTGTTAGTCATTTCCATGCTCCTTATAATGGTGGAAACTGAACAGAATTGTGCAAATACAGAAGGCGAAGTTCTGTTCAGTTCCCGCCATTAATTAATTAATTAATAATTGATAATTCCACCTGCAAATATGGAGCCGGAGATGTTTTGTCTATCCTTGGGTTTTAAATGTTAAATGTCGAAAATGTAAACACATGTAAGGGTGACTGACTTCCCAGAGTGTTAGGATTCTAATAGTTTTGCCTATTAATTTGGATGCAAACAAAACCATAAAATGTGTGTGTTTTGTGTGTGTTTTGTGTGTGTTTTGTGTGTGTGTGTGTGTGTGTGTGTGTGTGTGTGTGTGTGTGTGTGTGTGTGTGTGTGTGTGTGTGTGTGTGTGTGTGTGTTTTGTGCAGGATCACGTATGTTCCTGCAGAATATTTAGAGGAATACCGAGCAAGCGTGCAGCACCAAAGCGACGATATCTCTGATGGAAAAAGCCGCTCTCAACTGTACGTACAGTACACATATGCTGTCCTCACTGACTCTTAAGTTGCAGAATGAAAATAAAACAAGAGCTTTGTGTTTGTGTTTAGTCAAACAGTGTCAGATCTTCCAGAGAGGGAGGATGGAGAAGGTCAGGAGAGCGAACGACAAACCAACAACTGGAATCTGCCTCGCAGGTGAAATACAGGAACATATTCATTAGGACCATTATGGTAGTAATAAACCTCCATTGAATTATTAGAAAATGATGCATAATTGGTGTGCTTAGAAGAATCAACTTTAAGCATTATTTTCTAGTAATTCCACAAACTGAAATTAATTATTATTATTATTCTGCTTATATTCCAGTTTATACAGGTAAAGTCACTGTTCAGATGTTGTATTTCAGTCATTTGTCAGGTTTCTGTCCTCAAACATCTCCTGTGTGTAGCACTAGTTTCTTCCACACTTCCTCCAAAGCCTTCTGTTGTGTTTTGATGTGATTTCTGACTGTGAAATAACTCAAATCGTTCAGCGTGGTGATATGGAGCTGTAATGCACTCAAAACCTGCCGGGACTACTTTAGCTGTGTATTTATATGAAAATAACTGCACACCTTTGAATGCTCATCGACCAATCAGAATCAAGAATTCAACAGTGTATTATTATGAACCTGTTCCACTGGAGCTCTTTTAACCATTTGGTGTCAAATTTGGTGCGTTTACTTGGAAGAGTCTAAAGATTAGTATGAGCGGTTTTACACTCGATCAGTCAAACCTTGTTCTTGAAACGTAATTTATTACGTGTTGTCTTACGTTAGAAAATTAATAACTGTTTTAGGATTCTGACCGAAATGTTGTGCTATCAGCAGTTTGGCATGAAATGACCAAATATATTCTGAATATTACTGCATATATCTAAGGAGTAATTGGCAATTGAGTTATTAAAAAATAATGCACACCTTCGTCCACAACTTAAAGGATATTTTTCTAGTAATTATACAAACTGGAGTTAATTATTCTGCTTATACTCCAGTTTATACAGGTAAAGTCACTGTTCTGGTTTCTGTCCTCAAACGTCTCCTGTGTGTAGCACTAGTTTCTTCCACACTTCCTCCAAAGCCTTCTGTTGTGTTTTGATGTGATTTCTGTCTGTTGTTGCTGTGAAATAACTCAAATTATTCAGCGTAGTGATATGGAGCTGTATTGCACTGAAAACCTGCCGGGACTACTTTAGCTGTGTGTTTATATAAAAAAATAATTGCACACCTTAGAATGCTCATCAGCCAATCAGAATCAAGCATTCGACAGTACCATAGAATAAATATTATTATGAACCTGTTCCACTGGAGCTCTTTAAACCATTTGGAGTCAAATTTGGTGCATTTATTTGGGAGAGTCTAAAGATCAGTCTGTGTGGTTTTACACTCGATCAGTCAAACCTTGTTCTTGAAACGTAATTTATTACACTTTTTCTCACATTAGAAAATTAATAACTGTTTTAGGATTCTGACCGAAATGTTGTGCTATCAGCAGTTTGGCATGAAATTACCAAATATACTGTATTCTGAACGTTACTGCATATATCTAAGGAGTAATTGGCAATTGAGTTATTAAAAAACAATGCACACCTTCGTCCACAACTTGAAGCATTATTTTCTAGTAATTCCACAAACTGGAGTTAGTTATTCTGCTTATATTCCAGTTCATACAGGTAAAGTCACTGTTCTGATATTGTATTTTAGTTCAAGTGTCAGGTTTCGACCCTCAAACATCTCCTGTGTGTAGCACTAGTTTCTTCCGCATCTCCTCCAAAGCCTTCTGTTGTGTTTTGATGTGATTTCTGACTGTTTTTGCTGTGAAATAACTCAAATTATTCAGCGTAGTGATATGGAGCTGTAATGCACTCAAAACCTGCCGGGACTACTTTAGCTGTGTGTTTAAATGAAAATACTGCACAACTTAGAATGCTCATCAGCCAATCAGAATCAAGCATTCAACAGTGCTATAGTATAAGTATTACTATGAACCTGTTCTACTAAAGCCCTTTTAACCATTTGGTGTCAAATTTGGTGCATTTATTTGGGAGAGTCTAAAGATCAGTCTGAGCGGTTTTACACTCGATCAGTCAAACCTTGTTCTTGAAACGTAATTTATTACACTTTTTCTCACATTAGAAAATTAATAACTGTTTTAGGATTGCGACAGAAATGTTGTGCTATCAGCAGTTTGGCATAAAAATACCAGAAATGCATTGTATATATTTAAAAATGTATTTACATAAATATATATTCACCAAGTTTGAGTTATTTAGGTAATCAGTTGTTTTCTTATATTCTCTCATTTGATTATATTGCCAGTTCAAATATAGACGTATATTTAAATCAATCAGTCTTTATCTTTATCTAAATAATTCTTGGCCAACCAAGAGTACACCAAGCAGAGTACATTTAGTCACCAAACAAATATTAATAATATATGAACAAGACATAATACATGTTGCAAAAAACCAACACCTTTCCCGCACTAAATTATATTACATGTTATATTCTCCAAAATGTATTTACCCTCAATTTATTTTTTCATCCCTCGTATGTTTTTGCATTTCTCATTTTCTCAAATATATTTCAATTAAAAGCTGCACTGTTTACAACATACAGTATATTTTATTTTAATTAACATTTAGGCCCAAAATTGAGAAAAAGAATGTGTCAAAAATGACAAAAGATTTAATTTAATTGCTAAATGTTTAGATTTTCATTGCCGTCTGTAGTCTTAAACTGCATCTGTCATCAGAACTTAGTCTACACGTCGCCCTGAGATCCAACTGGCAAATGATGTTTCATAAGCCAAATGTTTTAAGATTGCCATGTAAAAGTCCATCTGATGTGACATCTATTATCAGAAAAACTCTCACTCACCAAATATGGGCTTAATTCTGGATGAAATGTTGGGTTTTCAGACCATGCCAGTTTATTACAGTACACTTTACACTTAATCACGGGTTAAAACTCTCGGCTAATAATCAGAGCATTGAGTCAAATCCCACAAGGCTCTGAATCTCTACCTTTTTAGGAAAAAAACAGTAAACTGCTGAAGAAATATGTAAATGCCAAAGACAATTAGTTTAATTTATATAATGAAGTGGACATCTTATCAGCAAGAACAGCTGTGGAGAAACTCGGATTGATAATAATGTTTGGCATGTTGAAGTTTCTCTGTTTATTCAATCTTCTCTGTGTGTGTGTGTGTTTGTGTGTTTGTTTGTGTTTGTTCAGAGTTGAGCTGCTCAAAGAAGCTGGGAAATCTCTAGGCATCAGTATTGTTGGTGGGCGGGGCATGGGCTGTCGCCTTAGCAACGGGGAAGTGATGCGGGGCATCTTCATTAAACACATCTTGGAGGACAGTCCAGCAGGACGCAACGGCACTCTGAAGACCGGAGACAGGATTGTAGAGGTACATGAAAACACACACACACACACGCACACACACACACACACACAAGAGTATGTAGCTTAGTAGTTTACACGTCAACATAAAAAAACATGTTTATTTGTTTGTTTAAAAATTTTGTGTGTATATATATGCATGTGCGTGTGTGTGTGAAGGTGGGAGGAGTGGATCTGCGTGATGCCAGTCATGAGCAGGCGGTGGAGGCCATCCGTAACGCTGCAAACCCGGTGGTGTTCTTGGTCCAGAGCATCATTCACAAAGACAGAGTCAGTATCACACACACACACACACACACACACACAC